>NC_080682.1:70861646-71162441 GCF_030445035.2 Dasypus novemcinctus | reverse complement strand
GTCCTTATAAAGGAAAGAGGGAGGCAGGAGTCAGAGAAAGAGGTGTGACAATGAAAGCAGAGAACAGAGTGATGTGGTTGCTATGATGTGGAGGCCATAGCCAAGGAAAGCAGGCAGCCTGTAGAAGCCAGGAAAGACAAGGAACAGCTTCTCCCCTAGATCCTGCAGAGCTAATGCAGCACTGCCAAAATCTTGATTTTACCCCAGTGAGACCCATGTCAGACTTCTAACCTACAGAACTGTTAACATAATACATTTGTGTTCTGTTCATCCTCTAAGTTTTTGGTACTTTTTTACAGCAGCAATAGGAAACGAATACAGATAGTAAACAGAAAAATAAATATTTTTAGATAATATCTAAATGTAAAAGGATAATGTGATAGTGATCTAGTGAAAAGACCCAAACACAATGATATTCTTGGCCTGTTTTGGTGTGTAGGGCAGGGTGAGAGCAGTTAAAGCAGGAGAAGCAGGTCTCACGAGAGAGGAAAGGCCTTTAAATTCTGCATGTGTTCAGAATAGAGAAATTTAAAACTTGTATCAGCTTGAATATTAGGAATTTTTCTGTGATGAGTATTACTGCTATGGTTTTTCTACCTTTAGAAAAAGAGAAACAGACTCTGCTTCAAGGTTTACATGGTAAAGATAAGTTTGTTTTAAATATGAAATGAACACAAATTTCCAATTAAAACTGGAAGATTGAGCATATGGGTTTTATATTTATTCCCTCCTTGGCTCTCACTAAATGATAGTAAAACATTTTTTTAAAAATAGTTATTAATCCCTAAAATAAAGAGGATGGGAGAGGAGGCCACAGCATTCACAGATTTCCGTGGAAAGCTGACGGCCATGCAGAAAGTGACCTGGATAGTGGAATTAGGTGAAGCATGAATGCCTTTCAGTAGGAAGCCAACGAGAAGCAACGGACTCATGAACAAACCCTGGCGAAGCTGCGGAACAGGAGTTAACAGATAATTCTGAAATCAGAGTGTGTACTCTAGCTAAAAGCAGAAGAGTTTGCTGCAAATCTGTACAAATAGAACTTAAACCCATCCCAGCCTGTGTAGCCAGGCATTTGGACCTCACTCACCCCCGCACAAGATGGAAATTTATCTCTGCAGCAGGTGAGTCACATGGGCCTAGGCCTTGATGACAGCATAGTTGAGGTCTGGAGTGAAATGAAATCAGAAGGAAAAATGAAAGTTTGCTTACTGAATGGCAAGGCTCCACCTCCAGCAACATTCCCTACATGCCTTCTAGAATGCTGGTTGCCAGATGTCCAGTCTTCTCCAGGAAAGAGATTGGAGGATTCATATATAAAGAAGCTCATTGATTCAAGAAGAAATGGATATATATTTGTTGCTATCCAGAGCTCACAACTAAAATTAGGACCCAATATTATATGTGCTTTAATAACTGGGGAAACTGGGTTGGCCTCAAGTGGCCTAACTGCAAGTTCTACTGTCCTCTTGCAGATAAGGTAGTCAAACAACCTTTGTCCTTATGAGAACCAGGTGATGATCCTGCATATCCTTCAGTAGCAGTCTTCCATTCCAGCCCAGGGAATTATTCAAACATGTCAATTACATCCTCTGGTAAGAACCACCCTCTTGATACTATAAAACCTGCCTCCCACTGTCCCTGCTTGTTCACTGTGTTCCCAGGGGCAGCTGCCTTGTGGTCCTGCTTGGTGTGTAGTGTTCTCCTCCCCTGGGCTGTGAGTAATTGTGATTAATAACCTTCTGTAGATAGAAATTGTTCAATGTCATGTGCCATGTCTTTGGCCATTCCCATAACCCTGGGGAGTGAATCCTTCCTCAACAACAAGGTGAAGAAAAGAGATCAAAATACCTCATGTGATTAATCCCAGGGGACAAACCCCATCTAACCACAATTCCTTACTCTTAAATACAAATGGGCATATTGGTCTGTTTTCTTTTATTAAGCACTGCCTATGTTCTCAAAAGATTCTTGCCCCTCTAATTGACACCATAGCCAATTAACCAGGATGGGTGTTTATTATTTTCTTGTTTATTGTGTGGGACTCCACACACTGAGATAGCATATTATGACAAGATGAACTTTTACATTTTCCATATAAACATGCCCAGGTGTGCCCTATTCCACATATTCTCCCATTCCCAATGCCCTGCACCGGTAACCATCCCCTGCCACATTTGCCAAAAGAATATTCCCACTATGGTAATTTTAATCACAGACCTACAAATCCCCAGATTTCATCTGTTCCTTCCTCCAGCCCTTCCCCCCATTTCCATGGATAGTCCAACCCAACCCCCACCACTCTCTCTACTCATCATCACATTCTAGCACCATCCAACTCACATCCCTTGATGGATACAGGCCATTATACATTTTGTCAAAAACTATAAAAAGTGTATGGTGCAAAATGTAAACCACAATGTAAACCAATGACCATGGTTGGTAGCAATGCTTCAATATTTGTTCACCAATTTTAACAAATGTACCATACTCATGTAAGATGTGATTAATAAGGGTAAAATGTGAGAGGGGGAGGGGGTGGGGTATATGGGAATCCCCTATTTTGCAATGTGACATTTCTGTAACCTAAAGCTTCTTTGAAAATAAAGTGAAAAATATAAGACACTGGAGGAATATACAGAAGAAACTGTCAATTTAAATAAACCTAAAAAAAAAAAAACAAAAAACAGACCTTATGGTGATGAAAGACACCATGCAAAAATAAATTTTTTTTCTTTTATATTTTATGTTATTTATTATTATTATTATAATTATTATTATTTTTAACTTACTCATTTTTTTATTTGTTTTGGGGGAGATTTTGGATTGCAGAAGGGTTGCAACTGTGGCAGGGGAGAAACACTGGTGTAGGGTGTAGGTGATGGGGGAGATGTGGGGAGGGGTGCACTTGGGGCATGTCTCTATGGAATATGAATGTGTTCAAGTGGTCATGGAGTATTGTCTCAATGTGTGGAGACTCAAACAATAACAAAAAGAATACTGAATTCCCGTCCTGGGGAGTCCAGCTACATTCACTACATTCACTAGTAGAGTGGTAAGAATCTCTAGAGTACATGGGTAGTGCCTAGCAAAGAAGGACAGACCAATGTGCTAGACCCTTGATACTGATCCTTGGACTTATGAAACTCATTCTTGTGAAATTGAAACTTACCCTAGTGTTATATATTGCCTAAGAGTTACCTTCTGAAAACCTCCTTGTTGCTTATATCTGGCCTCTTTCTAATCCAAACTCAGCATATAAACTCACTATCTTCCCTCCCTGCCCCCACAGGGGATATGACTCCTGGGGATGAGCCTCCCTGGCACCAAGGGATTATTATCAAGCGCAACTAGTGATGCATTTGGAAAAAGACCTGGACCAAAAGGGGAGAGATATTAAATACAAATGTGTGTATATGTGTATGAAAGAGAAAGAGAGAGAGAGATAGGAGTGGGCTAGGAACCAAACCATCAGTACCTTTCAGGGGAGCTCTGTCATCCATTAAATCTTCAGGAGCTGCTTACTAGCCCCAGGAAACAGAGCACATAAACATGGAATAAAAATGTGGAGAGTATAACCAGACTGGTTGAAACTCTAATACAGGATCCCAGTCGCACCAGGGGAAGAAGGCTTAGGTATGTGTCCTGACCCCCCGACCAGGACACAGTCAGAGGTAGGCAGCATGAAAGCTGAAGGAGCACCAAGGGGGAAGGGAGGACTAGAATTGCTGGACATCCAAAGCCATCTCAAGCAAGAACAAATTTCCACTCCCAAACTACCCCCATCTCCATCCATGCTTAGCTCCTTTCCTGCCCCCAGGCCTCTGCTCTGCTTAACAGAGAGCTAGAGTTAGGAAGGCAGACTCAGCCTACCTGACATGCTGCTATCAGGCACCAGGCTCCAAAGGGGCTCGCAAAGGACACAAACCCTTTTTTTAAAAAAGTGTTTTTACGGCTGAGAGATTTCAAAGTTGATAGGTTATTTCAGAACTTATACTGATGCATGTCTCAGGATCTCACTGACTGCTGCTGTAAACAGGGCCTCAAGGAGGGGACTCCTGAGGGCTCTAGAGACAGCTAGACATACAATCCCAGAAATTTGGCTTCCTGTCAGTGGGCCTTAACTTGGAATATATAGTAACCTATCCCTGCAATGTATCAGAGTTAGACTCATTTTTAATTCTCCTACACATGGCTCTTATGCCCCTTTTATTTGAATCTATAATTAGCACTTTACCCATTAAATATGTCTCCCAGAGACTTAAATCTTCTGGCTGTTCATACATTGGTTGAGCCCTGAATCTCAGCAGAGTTGCAGCCAACACCTACTCTTCAGTTCATTGGACTCACCTTAGACAACTAACAGAAGGATGATGATGGACATGGCCTTTACCCCCCAAAATAGAGAGCATCTACAACTGCAAGAAGACATTTCCATCCATCTGCCCCATGGGATCTAAGTCCCCTCTCAATCAGAAGCAGGGTGGGCATCACCATCCCAAAAGTGAGGAATGAACTAACATAAGGGAGGAAAGCAACTATGGACTAAAGTGACATTATTATTCTACCAATGGAAAAACTTGTAGCATTGATGTAAAGGCAGTAGTCACCAGAGGTTCTGAGGGGAGGGAGAGGGATGAATATGTATAACAAAGGGGCAATTTTAGGGCATTGGAATTGTTCTGTATGACATTACAATGATGGACACAAGTCATTATACATTTTGTCAAAACCCATAAAATGGTGTGGTGCAAAATGTAAACCATAACATAAACTATATAGATCATGGTTAGTAGCAATGCTTCAATATGTGTTCAATAATTGTAACAAATGTACCACATTAATGAAAGACGTTGTAAATGGGGAAAAGTGTGGGAGGCAGAGGGGGTATATGAGAATTACCCAGATTTTTTATGTAACATTTATGTCATCTAAAACTTCTTTAATTAAAAAATAATTTTAAAATGCAAAAGGATAGCCAAGGATCACTAGATGTTTGAGGAAAGGCCCTAAATGAGTCTAAAACAAACTGGAGGGAAGTGGATTTGGCTCACCAGATATGGCATCCGCCTACCACATGGGAGGTCCAGGGTTCAAAACCAGGGCCTCCTGACCTGTGTGATGAGCTGGCCCACATGCAGTGCTGATGCATGCAAGGAGTGCCATGCCACGTAGGGGTGTCCCCCACATAGGGGAGCCCTATGTGCAAGGAGTGCGCCCCGTAAGGAAAGCCACCCAGTGTGAAAAAAAAATGCAGCCTGCCCGGAGTGGTGCTGTACACACAGCTGACACGACAAAATGATGCAGCAAAAAGAGACACAGATTCCTGGTGCCACTGACAAGAATACAAGCAGACACAGAAAAACACACAGCCAATGGACACAGAGAGCAGGTAACTGGGGTGGGGGTGGGGAAGGGGAGAGAAATTTTAAAAAAATAAAATAAAATCTTTAAAATAAATACATAAAACTGGAACATAAGGGAAATAGGTACCAGAAAACTAAAAATAGCAACAACTAAAATTAATATTTTTTAACAGAAGATTAGGATGACAGATATTCCAAAATACGAAAATAAGCCAATAGCAATATAATTATCAGAATAGCCAATATATATGGTGTTTATTCTGTACCAGGCACATTCATTTAAGCTTTATTTTCTCTCTGTTTGTGTAGGTTTGTGTGTGTGTGTGTGTATGTTTATAATTATATCTACTCATTTAATCTTGTCCATAAGTCTATAAACTAAGTACTTATGTTGTCTTCATTCAAGCAATGCAATTTTAGAAAATTGAAGTTAAGTATCAGAAGAAATAGCTAAAAGATTTTAAAGTAATGTTTCCCAAGCAGCAAGAATTCTTGGTAGATGGAAGTGTTGTTTCTCATTTGACTTTTAAGGCTAGGTGCATATACTATTTTGATAGAATAAAAAGTCAATTGAACATTATATAATGAAATAGAGACATTTTTGTAACACCCTACCTACTATGTAAGAAAATTCTTTTATTTTTTGATATTGCCAAACTTTGTCTCCTTACAATATACTATGAAATAATGAGTTGCTGAAATCTATTCCCACCTCCCCTTCTACTCTCTTCTGATGTCACAGCCCCTGAAGTGGGAAGCACTGTTAGAAAACTGGCTGGGCAACTATTGTGCACATTTTCCTTGTCCTAATATTGTCTTAAGACCCAATTCAGATTTGAAGACTTCCCTATAAGAAAAAAACCTGAAGGCCGAAATATAGACTCTGTTTGCTTTGAAGTCTCTGGCCAAGAATAGTCAATCATATTAAATCTATTGTAAGTTGCATTTCTCCTGAGAAGGAACTTTTAGGTGGTAAGAATCTTTTACCTTGGGCCCAAGAGTAGGAAGAGTAATTGTTGTTGATTATGCCATTCACCCTTGTCATATTTTCATCTTGTCCACTCATGGAATAAATATGATTATTTTTTCTCTTCTAATTCCTGGTGTTGTACCAGTCCTGAAACATGATAATGGGCTGTAATAAAAGAAATATACTTACTGGACATTGAATCAGCCCTCAGAAGCAATTTCTCAATGCTATTTGATCATTTTCAGATTGATCTAAGCAAGAGATCCATGCCCTAACTCTGACTCTGGTATGCCATCTGTGTGTCAATGGGTAATTTTCCCTGACCACTTACTAAATTGAAAGCCTGAACATCAGATGAGAAGACTAACATTTTATCAGCTCACACACAGACTGCTGAAGCAGTCATTTTCTGAACTGGGACCCTTTCCGTGCCTCCACCTTCTTGCCACACAATCACATTGCTGCTCGATTAAACATCTAGGAATGTTACTGTCCCTTGATCAAATCATTTCCCTCTTCATAAAAATTTTAATTGTTCCAATTTCCCATAAGAAAAAGTCTAAATCTCTTAGTTAAAATTTGAGCTCTCTGAGAGCAAAACTTTCATCTTAGTTCTGTTTCCCTGGCACCCAGCAAAAGATCTCACAAACATCAAAACTTAGAAAGGCTGATTCAAAATTTAGCAGAATTAACTTGCAATTCAAGGTCTTCCTTAGTCTGAGCCTATTCTGCCATTTTAAATATTCTGTACTATTATTACTCTTACACCATCCTACTCCCCCATGATTTAAATTTATATTCTAAACATTGAATCCATCTCTGTATCCTTCTTCCATCTACCCCTTTATCCATCATCCAGTACTTTTTAGGTGATATATCAAAAAGCTCTCAGTTGCAAATAATGCAAACCCAGCTCAAACTGGTGTAAATATTAATTTAAAAAGATTCATTGTCTCAAATTTCTCTAATGTCATATAATTATATAGCAGGTTTCATTTGTGATTTGATCAGATCTCTAACTTAAGTTCTCTACAATGAATAACTGAAGGGATTGGCAACCAATATCCAAGAACCTGCAAAGAATGACCAAGGCCTCTTCATTCTATATACTAAGACCACCCACTGTGGTTTTCACTGCAACATAATAGTGTCTTTACCATTGTTATAACCCCACAGGCAATAAAAAATGGTAAGTGGTGGCTTTTGTTTACTATAAGTATCCTTTTTTTGTGTGCTGAGAGTAAACAACTATGATATTAAAAGTATTTGAAATGTTTACCTGCAACTTTCAAACAGCTAATTTACTTTCAAACCTCCTAGACTGACCTTTTAAATCAGACATTCTCTCCTTTAACCACTAGAGGGCAGCAACTAGAAAACACTGTTAATACTGCCCTGCTTGGTTTTAATATCTAATTACCTTGGTTTTTTTCCTTCTCCAAAGGAGAGTATGTTTAAGGCAGTGAAGTAGTTCAGACTGAAATATTTTAACCTATTGCTAAACTATGTATTCAGAGCTTTGCTTTGGAAAATATCACTCTAAATATTGTAAGAGTGAAAATTTCTCACCCTCTGCCTTTGATCCAATAAATAGAAAAAAAATGTGAAAAGTTAAATACAAATCTCCAAAAATTTTCAGACACATGAGATACTTCAATAATTTTATAAGCCTTCAAAGAAGATAGTATTCCACCAACTGGAGTGACAGGAGTGGTTCCCAGAACTAGAGTCAGTAATCCAAAATAAGGAAAGCAAAATAGGATCCCTATAGTACCCAGAAAGAGACATCTTAGTAAGATTTGATTATACTCAGATAACATTACATACTATTTGTCATTCAATATATTTATCCATAACCTTAAATCACGGTGATTTTGTCTTGGCCTCCTTCATAATGTAGAATATTTTTGTATATTTTTCTTTTATTCTCTTCACAAGTTGCAACTCTCTTTTGGTTAAAATATTTTTTCCTAATATTACCTTATGCTTTCATTTTATACTTCTTACATGTTTTGCTTGTTTTGGGAGAATTTAAAGAGGCTAGTACTTTCAAAATCTTTCTGTAATTTGCCATATTAGTCTATGTATATTATGTGGAATTCAAAATTAGATATAATTATCTGGCATTGGAAGAGCAGTATGTAGTCTCCATTCATTTTAAAATTTGGGTTTTCCCCAGGTGCAACGGTGTGTGGTGAGTAAGGATATTTTTCCTTATTTATCACACACCAATGACTAGAATATGATATATAAATCATTCTAACAATAAATTTAAATACAGAGTAGATGCACACACAAAGATACATTGCATTTATGATTATATACATGCAATTTTAGTAGTTGAAATATACACTTAAGGTAACAATATGCATTTCTTTAAAATTCCCTACTTCCAGTTTTCAACCAGACAAATTACAGAGAAATCAAAAGGCATTTTATACTACACCACTGAATATAGCAGTGCAGAGTAAAGGGTTATGTACACAGCTGTGGTTCTCAGGACAAACTAAATTATTTTTTCTACTTCTGGTTCTCAAGATATTGTATAATGATAATTTCTAGGAAATGTCTCTGAAGCTAACACTGCAAAGTAAAGTCAAATAAAGCTGAACTAAAACCTCTCCACTTAAAAACCCTTGATAAGAAAAAAGTCACAGATGAAATCTCAAGCTTATTTGTACAGCCTCAGCTTGAAAAAGTTGTGCAATTATTAGAGTGAAAACTGATTTAGTAATTCAAAGTAAAATAAAGCCATAATGTCAAAAAAGGTTTTAAAGGGGCTTTCTCTTCAGTAATATGCACTCCATATGTATTATAGAAAGCTTCATAATTGTGCTGCCTTAATTGATTTACAATACCCCAGAACTTTTGCCCACATTAGGCGCAATTATTTATTGAATGAATACTTTTTAAAATAATATATATAAAATGTTGCATTCAAACAGCCTCAGAATAGACACCCAGAAGTATTTCTTTTAATAAATTTGCCTTTCAAACATCCTGGCAATGATTTGTGAATAGCCTTAAATATGATGCCTTTAAAATATTTTTCCAGTGGCGGGGAAGGAAACATATCCAACTTATATTACCATTTCAAAATATTTATAAAGTTATTTGACTTATTCTGTTGGGCTTAAAATCTTTAATCCATTTTTGCTCTATATGTTTAGCAACTAAATCTTACAGTAAAGTTTCCTTAAAATAAATCTCTGGTTAACTGAGAAATTTCAATCAGTTTATTTCTAAACACATTTAGTACTTTGTCAGGTAACTGCAAATGTATTACTCACAAAAGACACTTTATATATTTCTATGTGAATTTTGATTTAACAAACACACATACACAAAAGAAAGAAAAACAGTAATTTTAATTACATAATTAAAGATTACAATTGCTTATAAAATATTGACATAGACGTCCACCAGAGGGCAACATTTGCAAGACATTTAAATGATCCTTACAATTGAAGTTATTTCCTCACACGAGGATGTAAATAAATATATACCTGTCACATTGCTACTGGGAAGTATCATGTTAATTTCAAAGAATACTAAGAAAACAAAATAGTTTGCATATATAACTCAGTATTAATTCTTCATTTAAAGGAAAAACATCAAAAAATCTTCTTTAAATATACGAGGATAGAACTTGCAGAAAGGAATATATTTCTATATATTCATTGGAGTGTTTCATTTTCAATCCATTATTCACCATTTAGTTTAACAATAATGGAAAAATCTTAGGGTGGGGAAAAACCAAGGACAAGTAGTTTTACATCAATGAATAAATTAATGGAAAAAGTCACAGAATTTTGAAAGTGGAAGGGATGATAGAGATCACCTAGTATAAGCCCTTGTTTGTTTATTAGGAAACTGAAGTCTATTAAAGCTAAGTGATTGATTCCAAGTTACAGACATGATAATCAGCAAAATCAGGTTCCAAACCCAGGTCGGTGATTCCAGATTCCATGACCTAAGCCACTGATACTCCTTGTGTGGTCCATGTCAAGTAGCCCTGGAAACTTGTTGGAATTGCTGAATCTTGGGCTCCACTCAAGACTATCTGAATCAGAATCTGCATTTTAACAAGATCTTAAATTGTGAGAAGTACTGCTCTAACCTAGAATGTTTCCTCATCACTGGTTGCATTAGTTTGGGAAATTAATTAAATCTTATCTTTCTACTCAATAAAATGGAATAAATCTTTTATTCTGAAGAGTATTTATGAGGAGCAACTGAGACCATGTAAATGAAATTCATAAATTATAAAATGCTAGCCACATTTATGTTCAGTGAGATCCCTCCTTTCATTGCTAAGAGTACTTGCAAAGTGGGAAAATTCTTCACCAAAATGAAAAATTGCCTAGGATGGAATTTTAGGCACTTTTAAAATTGGATGGAAGAAACTGGGCTCTGGGAGAGTGTCCAGAGAAAGGAATGCTTTCTTGATATCCTTAAGTGAATACCCTGTAGATGATTACTAATATCTCCTTGCATTAAGGTAAGCCTGGCGAATTTAGAATCACAAAAGGACCTGTTCAATGTTTGGAATATAAGAACACACATGAAGAAGATCTGTTGGGTTGGGAAATGGTGTCTGAATACATTTCTCTTATAATGGGAGAAGCCATTAATTTAAGAATGCCCTAAATGACATCTTTCAATCTCTGATGACCTTGTAAGAACTCTTGCCATTTTCCACATACAACATTTTTCCCCTTGTTCATGATTTTGGTCAAGATGCCCCCTCTGGCTGGAATCCTCTTCAAGTACCATCATCCCTCCCCCACCCATTTCTACTGGGCTCCCATCATTTTCACAGAGATAATTTTAAAAAAAAATTAAGACACTCAAGGAAACATCTCCTCCTGAAATCCTTTCTGGACACTTTATCTCCCAGGCTGAGTTACTTAACTTGTCTAATTTCACCGCTAATGGTTTTTAGTTGCATTTGTGCATCTATTTCCCAGATAGCTTGTGAGATTTTTGATGGGCATTCCCAGAACCAAATGCAAATTTTTGATACTCAATGAATATTTTTTTAAATGAACAAATTGATATTAGAATTGTTCTGATTCAGGTGCTCATTCTGTTAACAGAATGTGAGAGACAGCCAATGATATTTCAGTAAAGGGGAATGCAATTATTTTATTCTAGAAACTACTTTTGTATTAGATTTCTATTTCTTGGTGTCTTCTCAGATAAGTTTAATGAAGGCATAGCAATCAAATTTATTGATGACTTAGATCTCCAGTTATTTGGGGTGAAATTTAAGCAGGAGTACTTAGGAGAATTATTTTTATAACATCATTTCAGCACCACAGATATTTATTTTAACTTTCCAGAATTTTCAAAGCCATGGATATCCCCAAATAAGTTAAAGTTAATGAATGTGGTCCCTAAAAGTTTGAAAACCACAGATATTTTGAAAAGCACCCAGAAGAGTGAAGTCCTAACTTAAGACTTTTCTTTTCAAGGAGGTAGTTCATTACATTTTTCTTCTCATACTCTATCTTCTTTATGTATGAATATTATTTTCAATCATTTGAGAGTTTTAGAAAAATCTAGTTCCAATTTTTCTTGGAGATATATATTTAATACATATTTAATAAAGTAAGAGAAAAAATCTCCAGTATCCTTTTCTTTATCATCATTCATCATGCAATATAATGGGACAACTATCAAATTTAATAATGACAGATGACTTTATCTACTTTTAATCATTTCCTTTAGTTATCCATTCCATGTATACTTACCCATCATATCACTTGCCCCATTCTGGGAACATTCTTCCATGATTCTGTATTTAGGTCCATGCTGCTGAGATTTGATCCAGAGTCCCCAGGTAAAATACACTCCCTCTCTTGGCTTAAACAAAATCCAAGCGTTTTGACCTTGAGAATGTGGTTCAAGGCCAATCTGTTGTGTAAGCTTTTGTAATTCTATTAGAATTGCATCTAAGAGATTTGTGAGTCATATGAAATGCATTAATAATTAATATCATGCTGTTATAATTTTCTTGACTTGCTTAATGACATAGATTCATTGATGATACATCTATATGTGTGAAACCAAAATTCTTATATGAATGCCTCTGTAAAATTCTGCCTTAAGATAAGATGATACAAAGAAAAAGATGTAATGAGTTTTAATGAAATATAAGACTTTAAGTTAAAAATAAATCTTGAAAATATCATCAATGATGTGATTGGGAATATGGCAATTTGCTAAGCACAAGGTGTAGCCGCAAACTCCATCCATCCATATTTCAGTAGTGTTCTAAAAATTAGTTATCTGAAGGAACTTAAAAATTGCAAGGAATTTATATTAAACTGCTTGTTTTATAATTAACCGATTGCACTGTGTTAATTGTCTTCCTTCTTTCCTTCCTTCCTTCCTTCCTCCCTCCCCTCTCTCTCCCACTTTCCTTTCCTCCCTCCTTTGTTTTCTTTCTTTCTTTTTTTTTTTTTTCTTTCTCTCTTTAGTTTCCTATCAGGGGTTAAATAAAATAGAACAATATAATAATGCACTTTGCTTTCATACAGTGTATATACAAGGAAGCCCTGGTGCCTTAGAATACCACAAACATAAATGAAGTACATTGTAATCTTTCGAACAACACTGTCAGAACTGGCATCAGGGCGCTAGGTAAAACGTGGAAAACTAGAAGTAACCTGTCGATTTTTAATTAAGTCTTCCTCCCTTGCAGAGCCAAATGCACCATTCTCCCTGCAAACCCTGAAGATGATGACATAGTCCTACTTGGTTTCCATAGCATCAGTTCTTGAAGAGTCCCAGAATGGTACTTGGTCAGGCAGATCAACCCAGCTGCTCTAGAAAGTTGGCAACCCGGCCAGCCAAAAGAAGAGTCCTATTTTCCTGCAACTTACTCTGTCCGTGGTGCTGAACCATTGTGCCGAGACCCGACCTGGGGCGCTGTCAGCGGTACTGAAAAGCCGGCTGTTGCCCATCAGAGCTGTGTATCTGTTATTTACTCACGTCTTCAAAGAGCAGCAAGCCTTCTCCATCTTAATTCGACTCTACCGCAGAGCAGAGTTGCGCCGGCGTGAAGGGAGGAGATCATGGGAAGGGAAGAAAACCTAATAGCAGCACTGAGACCTGAGATGCTCCCGTGAGTTTTGGAAGTACTCTGCTCCTTATAACAAAGACATCATTTTTTAAAAGTACTATTTTTGTGACTTTGCCCTTACACAAGGGTTCTGTGATATTTCCGACCTCTCCTTTTAAAAGCCAGAAGATTCTGAGCGCAATAAGTCCTTCAAAACCGGGAATTTACTTTTTCTTTTTTTTCCAGTGGACCGACTTTCAGGACAAGGACTCCTCTTGCGCCCGCCCAAATATCATGGCACTGCATGCGCCCTTTGCCACCGGATCCTCCCCTTCCAATGAGACTTTCTGATTGTGTCTACCAACTCTCCTATTAGGAAACCCGTGGGTTGCATGCAGCTATTCTGTTGTATTCTCGTTCTCACTCTCCCTCCCCTCTCTCACTCGCCCTCTTACCGGAGGCACACGGATACCATTTCGCTGAGAAGAAAAAGCCCACAACTACCTTAATCAACTAAGACAATATGCGCAACCCTAGCCTCTTTTAGTGATCACTAACTATTTAAATCTGGCAAGACCGGACACCAGTCTTTGCAAGAATGGAGTCGGTAAAACAAAGGATTTTGACCCCTGGAAAAGAGGGACTAAAGAATTTTGCTGGGAAATCCCTTGGCCAGATCTACAGGTAAGAGAAAGCGAACCATGCCTGCCTGGGGCTCAGCATGAAAAAAAATTGCAGAGCCATTTCCATAAACCCTGGTTGCTTAGAGAGATTGTAATATGACCGGGATATCTTTTTTTTTTTTCCCCTTCATTGCTGGCGCCGGGCTTCTCTGGAAACATGCTTATTAATTCAAGAATACTGCACTAAATGCACCTGTTCACTGTGAGAGAGTGTGTGTGTGTGTGATTTTTGTTTCGGTACCTGAAGATTCTCATCCTTTCCTACCCAGGACTTATTCTTTTTACAATTGAGAAATGGCCAGCTTCTGGTCGAGAAACCCTTCCCTTGGTGCTTAAAGATATACAGAATTTAACTGCTTTAGCGCAATAAATGAACACGAAATACAAATCTCTGAAAAAAAATTAATAGAAAATTCAAAGAGTGATGGAAAAAGGAATTTAGATGCTAGTATCAAAACTACTTGAATAGAGTGGACTCTTCTGTACTAAAGAAAGTTGAATTAAAATGCATCAATAATTGATAACTGAATCAATTCCTCTCTATATATTCAAAACAAATGTGTGCATATTTTTACTTATTTACTCTCTGCTAGAAGTCTATGTTCGCATGGGAAATGCCACAATAGTTCTAAGAAAAGTCATGATAATAACCATCAAAATGAGTTTTAAAATACTAGAAATAATTTTTAAAATGTTTACCCTCCCTGTATTCACTGTATTAATTATGCTGAAAATCTCACAACTTAAAATTTTTTTCAAGTATGTTACATGAATACACTTTTTCTTAAAATTATAAGCAAAGGCAAGAGAGGAGACACAAAAGAATAAACGATTCCAAGAAGGCACTAATTTCCACGTTGGAAAATTGAAGGCTTTAAAATTGTACAAGAAATATAAACAAAATGACGAGTGTGCCTCCAAATTTTCCGAATTGCGGTGGGCTTCATATAGGCACCATAATGCACCTATGCGGCAGTAGATACCGCAACAGCCCTGCAGTCCCGCAGTTGCCCAGGAAAGGACTATTTCTTCTCAGCCCAGCTGCTGTCAGGTGCGGAGTTCAGTTCTGTATGTATGAGCAGATAAAGTCAATGTAAAAATAATCACATTAGTTGATTTTTTTTGTCCCCGGAATGAAGTGCAATGTTTTATAACATTTGAATTTAGGAATAAACACTAAAATAACTGCAAATAACTTTATGACCTATTCTCCAGGTAAGATTTTATGGAATTTGAAAGTCTGGCATTCTTTACTGGTGGCCTCAAATTGCTGGACAGCAATATCACAAGCAAAGCATTCTTAGAATTGATCTAAAATTTTCATTTGCTTAACCGGTGTGTTTAAAAGCAGTTTTGTGTACACAAATCACTTAAAAGGGCATGGTGGACTGGAAAAATATTGCCATTTGTAAACGGAAAGATTCTTTGTTTAAATATCGGAAGTATATATCCCAAGGGTCCACGGGAATGTTATCTATTATATTTTTCGTTTTTAGAATAGAAGTTTCATGAATATAGTGTGGACTAGAACACCACCACCATCCTTAAGTAAAGCAAGGCCATCACTCCTTCCGCCCCCTCTCCTCCCCAGGATGAAAGGCCGAAAGGAATTGAATCCAGCGGATGAAATCGTCTGAAATACTACACAAATTATCTTATCTATCCATATGTATATTTGTGGGATCTTCTATCTTGGTGTGGAACATCAGACATAGTTAATTTGGGGGTGCAGATATCTCAAGTCGCAATTTTCGGCTTTGGAAATGGGTCCATGACATTTTTTCGATGTTTGTAACCGAGATAGTAATGACGCAAGACTGTGAATAATTAATTATTCATGTTCTGGCAGTAGGAAGCTTAGGTGTCTGGCCATATGCTGCGGAGGCCTTTGTTTCAAACTGGTTTAGAAAGAGAGAAAAAAGTAAGATGCGTAAGAGGGGAATTAAGCATTGAGTTGGCACCCTGGGGCTGGAGGAGGGGAAGGTGGTGTGAGACGCTCTCGGGGAGCAGTCACTGCCCTCTTCCGCGTGGGCTCCCCAGAGCTCACCGGCTTAGCTGCAGGGCGGGATCCTTGCGTCCTCAGCGCTGAAAAGCTTAAATTTCGCCGGGAAGAAAGTGGTAGGGCTAGGGCGGCGCCCGCCCGCAGTGTGCAGCCTGCGCGAGGTAGGGTGGCGGGATCACACTGGTTGTTACCAGGGGAAAAAACACACTGCGGAGGGAAGCGCCTACCCTGGTGCGGAGCAAGCCCCGCTACCTGAACACCTTGCCTCACACACTAGCGATCCCCAAGAAAATTAGGCCAGAGATGACCCGTGTATCATCTGATTTAAGGCGCTTATGGGGCGGATCCCGAGGGAACACGGACCAGAAGTCTTAGGCCTGAAGGTGTTAAGTTCGACGAGATGCTGCCGCGGGGAGGGAGAGGGACAGAATGATAGCGGGTCTTGGGAGTCCTGAAGCCGGGCGTCATCTTTGCACCCTAACCCGTCAGTGGGGGGTAAGCAATGTGGCGCCCTCCCTCCAGCCCCAAGGGTGCCGGGAAGCGGGAATGGGCGGGCATCGGTGCTCACTAACGCGCGGCGTCCTTGCCTCCCCGTGCCCCGCGGCGCAGGGTGCTGGAGAAGAAGCAAGACACCGGGGAGACCATTGAGCTGACCGAGGATGGGAAGCCCCTGGAAGTGCCGGAGAAGAAGACGCCTCTGTGCGACTGCACGTGCTTCGGCCTGCCGCGCCGATACATCATCGCCATCATGAGCGGCCTGGGTTTCTGCATCTCTTTCGGCATCCGCTGCAACCTGGGCGTGGCCATCGTGGACATGGTCAACAACAGCACCGTCCACCGCGGAGGCAAGGTCATCAAGGAGGTGGGCCGCGTCACTGCGCTAGCCCCGCTCTCCTCCACTGAAGGGGGAAGGCCCGGGTTCCCTCAGTCCCTGTGTAGTTACGCCGTTCTAGGATGGTTAGCGGGGTCAGCGACCTCGCCTTCCGCTTTGGGGGCAAGTCGCTTCTCTTCCCTGGGCCTTCCCTTCCTCATCTGCAAAGTGGAAAATAGTGTCTAGCTCGCTAAATGTTTGAGAGGAGTGACTTAGTAGAAGAAGGTGTACACGCCTAGCTCAGCAGCCTGGCACGGAATTGGTGCCTAATACTGTCCGCTCAATCGAAATCGAAATATTTTCCTCTTACCGGAGAAATAGCGCAGCATGTTAGTTATAATTTTCCCCTGACCTCCTCAAATTCCCGCCAAAACATTCTTAATAATCGCAATAAAATAGAAAACAGGATCCAATCTGCCCTGCGGATCTCGGCTGTTCCCGCGGCGGGGCAAGGGGGGCGGGGCGGGGGACGATACCTTTAGGAACCGTCCACTCTAAGGGCGCGGGGAGGAGTCACAGCGCAGGAGAATCCCGGGGTCTCGAGAAATCCAGCCCGTAACGTTAGTCTTACGTGGGGGGGCGGGGGTGAGACCTAGGCAGGGGAGATGACAAGGTCAAAGAAATCCGAGGGTCGGGGCTCCCAGCTCAGGGAGAAGCCAGACAGGGAGGAGCAGAGGTTGGGAGGAGAAATTCGGCTGTGGGCTGGGGTTTTGGGGGTGGGAGAGTGCCACTGGGCTTTCGGGTGTCCCAGGAGACCCTACGAAGTGTGTTTGTTTTGAAATTGTATTCAAAGGGAGAGAAAGGGTTCCGGGTTCCAGTGCAGTGTGAGCCCTCTGTCACTCTTCCAGTGCAGGTATTTCGTCCCAGTTTAATCTGAGGCTCACTTCGTGGGGCCTGGAGAATGAATGAACGGCCGGGGCTGGCTTGGTGTTAGTCCCCGACCTTCAGACACACCCCTGCCCAGCTCTCCCAAGCACCGCCTCCCTTCCCCTCTCACTACCCACTGTTTCGAGGGACTCCAAATCGTTCCCGCCCCAGTTACAGCCCCTATTTGACGGAACGTCCTCTCTCCGGCCCCTGACTCCCTCACCTTCCTTCCCAGACTTCTCGTCTGTTTTCCCCAGGATTTCCCTATTTGGGGTTGGGAGGGTTGGAGGCCATACCCCGAGCGAATGCTAGTCTGCATCCGCCCAGGCTGGCGTGGGTTTAAATGCACCGCAGCCAGCCGCTTCTCGCCCAAGCCGGCAAATGGAAACTCTTCATGGCGAGTCCAAATTCCCAAGGGCCGAACGTTTTTATAATTTTATAATCTGAAGCCAGTTTGTCGTTCTGTCGTGCCGAAGCCAGGTTGGTTGTTTTGGTCATTCGCTACTAATCACAGTAGGTTTCGTTAACAAGCTTTTTTTTTTTCTTCCAGTTAAAAGAGCCGTTTATTCTCCATATGAGGGTATAAGTTTAATTTGTCAGAAACTAAAATTAAGCCAACTCTACCCCCGGTATTCACAGAGTGGCGGGGGGCGGGGGCGGGGGGCGGCTTTTGGCCCGCGAACCACCGAACGTGAGTCTCCAGTCCAAACACTGATTCTTCTTTACCTCTCCACCCCCCATTTTCTTTCCTACCCCAAAGAAAGCCAAATTCAACTGGGACCCGGAAACCGTGGGGATGATCCACGGTTCCTTCTTTTGGGGCTACATCATCACCCAGATTCCGGGCGGCTACATCGCGTCTCGGCTGGCAGCCAACAGGTAACGTGCCGGGGCAGGACTCGGGAAAATAGGGCTTGGCCCCTCCGAGTGGACAGCGGAGGCTGGAGCAGGGACAACAGTCCTGCGGGGCTTGGGAACTCCTGGGCGTGGCCTTCTAGTACCTTGTCCCTCCCTCCCGGGGCTGGGACTGCCGGTCCTCTTTCTAAAAGAAGTCTCCCGAAAGGATTTGGGGCGCGCCAGGGAGGAGCACGCAGCCTCGCCCTCTGGGATAGCTGACTGGACTCGTCGAGAAATGGTCGACGTGTTCTACCGCTGGGAAGGAGCCGAGACCAGCCGGGAACCCGCAGAGCAGGGGCCGCGCGCCGGGTGGACAAAGGGGCGGGAGGAGTCACGTGCTGCGCTCCAGCCCGCGCGTCCCGCGGGTGTCCCGTCTCTCTCTACAGGGCGCGGTGACCCGGAGTTCGGAATCCGCCCAGATGGCGTCTCTGGGTTGAAGGATTTGTTTCTATGGAGGCAGGCGGGACTTCGGGCGCCTGGGGTGCGATTCCACCTGTTAATGAGCTCCGCTGAGATGGGTGGGCCTGGGGGAGGAGGGAGGTGCTCAGCTGCAGCCGGGGTCTACCGCCCTGCTCTGCTGGCTGCAGCCCAGGTCCTAGCGCCAGCGCCCAGGAGTGCCCTCAGCGCCTGCCGAGGCGGCCTCGAGGCCAAGTCCCTAAGGACTGATGGGGTGGGGGAATGTCAGCGAGCACAGCCTGCCCACCGGAGGGTGAGGGGCAGCTTCGTTTGCTTTAGTGTGTGTATTTTGATAAAACTAAATGCTCCCTAAGTCTGAATTATTGAAGCGCATGCACCAACCCTGCCAGGTCTTAGTGCTGAGAGACCCCAAATAATGACTTCAGGTCTTTCTTCAGATCTTGTACCTATAATTTCATTCCTCTCCCTCCCCCGAAAGTCACATCTTAGAGGGAAGATGGCTTGAACTGAGCACCTCCACAGTCTTGGCCACTTGTCTCCCTTTGTCACCTGGCTCCTCCCCGCCTCTCTGAATTTTCCCAGGCTCCACCTGGCAACTTTTGTCATCTACAATCAGTTCAACAGAAAAAGAAAAGATGGCTTCTTTCCGGAGACTTCTCAATCGTCCTCAGGGGCTAAGGAGGAATTCTTGGCAATTTATATTTACCAGTCCTAGGGCGGGATTTTGTAGTCCTTCAAAACATTGAAAAGAGAATGCCACACGTTAGGAATAAGGTCTTGCATGTCGCCTTTACCTGGCAACAGATAGTTAGCACTAAGACCCAGCAGGAGACAATGCATTTTTAAAAAGAAGTAAGCTTGTCAGTTTATAAATCTTTAGGTGGAGAAATCAGTTTTATAGATGGTAAATCAAAGAATAAAGCTTATATTAGGCAGAAGAAATTTAAAGGGAATATTCCCTTAAATCTTCTCGATAATGAACATTTACTTTTTGGCTTTAGAATACCCAATGCATGGTGTCTTGAATTTTTTCTTTAAGGTGCATGATGTCTTGAATGTTTTCCTTAAGGACAAACTATTTTCTAAAACAAAATACACCCCCACCCCCCACCCCCGCGCCACCAGAAAAATACTCCAAATTTCCAAATAGAAAATGTTTTTACTTCTGCGAAAAGAACATCTGACAATTCACCAAATAACAAAATGGTACAGGAAACTCAATATAATGCCAAATGAATATATAATGGCTGTGTCTTTAAGTCTTTACTCAGAGTCAAAACCTTCAGCTTGCCAAAACTTAAAATGCTAACATTTTCCTGCGAAGGAAAAACACCAGGGATGCTCTAGCTTTCCCTCTTTGTAACACTGGGTGGCCAATAAACAGGTTTGCCTGGTTTAAAAAAAAAAACGAAAAAAAGACAAGCTCTTTGCCTTCATCTGTGTTGTGTTTAGTATTGAAAAAAGGAACGCTGATTCAGGTTCTAATTTATTTGGTAGATTTCCCTCAAAGGAAAAAATTTCTGACTTTAAAATTCTTAATTGGATCTGAGTTCACCTTCACTTTAAATGGGTGTTCAAGAGACAGTAATATTATTTTCACATGCAGTATTTTGTATTCTAAAAGGCTAAGAAAATTAAGTTAAAATTTATTGCAATGTTTTATGAGTACATAGAAAATTATAAAGAATAACTCCCTTAACACATCTTAGGATTTTGACATATTTGCTTCAATTTCTCATATGAGCTGTCATAAATACATTGAGGCCTCATGAAAACAGGTTTAAAAATCTATAGTAATTCTTTTTATGACCACAAAAGTACTACATACTAAATAAGAAAGATATATAAAAAAAGGAAGGACTTTAAAAATCATTAATAACTTAATCACCCAGAGACACTTTTTATGACCACGTTGATGAATTTCCTGCTATTCCTAGAATTGCTACATAGAACTTTATCTTATAAGGTCTTTCAAACTCAAAATATGAATTTTTCTAATAAGTTTGAAAGATGTATATTTCCTATTGTGTTGTTTTCAAAAACAGTTAAAGCAAAACAGCAAGAGCAGTTTTCCGCCTAAAGTGTTTGCCCATTCAAATAATCTTCTCCCTATAGATCATCTAATAGTAGAACAAATTTTCCCTTGGGTGGGATGCTGGGGACATCCTTTCCCTCTATGTGTAAAAGGAGCTCCTTTGGAAAGTGTTTATCATGGAGTCATTATTTGTGTAACTGGAGTAGAGGAACCGAGGTATGTGGAGACAGCTCCTCAACAGAGAATATCTCCTGGCTACATCTCCTGACAGATTTCTCAATGAAAAGAAACAACAATGACTTGCGTCTTCATTTTATTGATTAAGCAAAAATAGCCCCACTCTTGGTCACAAGGTAGATTTGTGGTGTTTTTCTAGTCAAATTCTGAGTATTGTTGCTCTCCTCCTCATCTAGAGGAGGAGCTGGAGAAGCCTAGGGGAGAGTGATCTCAGCCCCAGCGGGGAGCACTTGCATCAGTTTTTCCCTTTGTCTTTTCTTAAAGGGTTATTGCATGCCCACATACCCAGAGAATTTAGTCACCTCCATGAAGGGCCTTAAGGAGAGGAGTCAAAGGAAGGACTCTTCACGAAATGTAAAATGTTTTAGGATGAGAACATATTTAATATAGCAATGAAAAGTATTGAATCAAATTAATTTTGTCTTTAAAACTGGCACGAGGCTTATTTTAATTGGGCTATTTAGAAACATGAATTTGCTAGGGAATATTTAAAGCTTACCTTTAAAGGGCTTTGAGAAACCTGGCCAAGTTTTTTTAAATGGGGAATCAACCGAGTTTTTCCAAAGGGCATCACCAAAGAAGGTCAGATACACTAAAAGATGTTCAACATTATCATTTTAATATATATCACTATATTCACAAAGGCTATTTTTACTTTTATCTAGGTGGCAATATTATTTTAAATCTACTGGAAATTTTCTCAGTCCTACTTTAATTTTTGCATGGCACTTATTGCCACCTGTCATAACAACATTTTAATTATTTATTTGTGTTTCCCCAATAAAATGCCAGCTCCATGAAGGCAGGTAGTAGTGTTTATATTTTTTTCTGCTATATCCCTAGCAGCACAAAGAGTGCCTGGCCCATGATAGATATTTGTCAAATAAAGGAAATGAACAAAAAAAGCAAAGTGTTTTGGGCTTTAAAAAAAGACAGTCAAGTGGTTAATATACTGATTCTAAAGCCAAATTGTGTAGGTTCTGACTCCTGAATGTTACTTAATACCAGAATGACATACAACATTATTTAACATCTCCAAGCCTCAAATGATATTTTTGTAAAAGAGAACTAGCCAAAATATCTACCTCATATGGCTATCATGACAGCTAAATAAGATAATATGTGTAGCATACTTTGAACTGCCTAGCATTTGAAAAGTGTTGACTGTTATTTATTAATAATAGAAACTTAAATTCAGAAGAAATTGGAAGAAAAAAACCCTGTGACCAAGCTCTATTTAAGCTTGAAGCTAAATTTCCCTTGTAAACATTACGGTTTACTTTTCCCTGCTCCTACCCTTTATTTAAAGAAACCGCAAAGTCCTAGTACAAGATTTTGTCTTTTTCAGTTATTTCTTGGGTTTCTAACTTGACTTTTAGTAAGAAAAAAATAGTGCTTGATTAGAGTAAATGCCTGAGGATCACACACGGCTGTTGCATGTGGTGAACTTCCTAGGAAGAACTATTAGAGCTGGACAGGGCTCTTCTACTCCAACCCTTCCATTTTACAGGTGAGGAAACAGAGCATCAGAGTGGTGGTAACTTGCCCAAGGTCAAAAAGGGTTTGTGACTAGAACTTGACTGTCTTCGCCACAGGCTACCTCTTCTCTGAATTTTAATACCTCTATGTGTTGTATTACAAAGTTCACATTAAAGCAGCAGGTTGAGTCATCTGTTCTCTGAATGAGTGATTCTAATCTGTCATGCCCCAAATCCAGAGGAGAAATCCACGAATTAGAGAGTAAAGCATTTAGCAGGCCCTAGGGATTCTTAGATTGGCATTAGAAATGCTTGTGTGTGTGTAGTGGCTCTGGGCCACAACATAGGTTATACTGTTCTTTTTTAAGCAAAAGGCAAAATCGAAACCTGTTAGTGACTTAGAAAAATAGTGTAATTTTTCTAGAGCAGAAAACATGGTATTTAGAGCTTCTCCCTTCTCTCCACTCTACCCCATCGGCAGTCTGGGCTCCTAGAAAATTGCAGAGCTTTAAGTATGGTAGGGTAGTACAGACCTTTAGTCTGCAAAAAAGAAGACCTTCGTCCCTGGGATTCTGATGGCAGAACTCAAGTTCTATACTACACATAGATCTAAAGAAAGTAACATACTTTAACAATGAACAAACTCAGGGGCATTGCTCTTAAAACTGTTTACTAATGTGCATTTGTATTTGTAAAAAGTGAAATTTGGTATAATTCAGGTAAATATTCTTGCATGACTGATAATAAAAATACTCTTGTGAGAATGATTTTCAGAAAGAGATGAACAAAGGCATTTTGAGCACATACCATCATATATTTTAAGCCCAGAAAGAAGTGATTTTACTGATATTTTTCTGCCTTTTTCCTTCACAAGAAAAGAACAATAGCGCTTATTTAATTATTGGAATAACTACTGAAAATGAATTCTTTAGCTCCATCAGCACTCTTTTCATCCCTCTCTCTCCCCCTTTTCTCCACATCCTTCTCCATATAATTGATGGATCTGTAATTTTTTCCTCTCTACACATCCATTGCAACATCCAGGTGTTAACACTTTCAGTAAGAAAAATTTGCAAATTCCTTTCATGGGAGAAAATAATTCAGGCAATGGGCCTGAGCAAAGCGTGCTACAAGGGATCACCATCCTGCTATCATGGAAATGGTTTACAGACATCCAGTCTTTGAGAGCCAGAGGTGGCTATCTCTGTCTCACTCATCTAGCTGCCTATCAGACTTCTAGCAGCTTCCTTCCCATTGTGGACCCTATAGGTTAGGTGTCTGGGGTAATACAGAGGAAGCCTGCCTTCTCCTCACAAAAGGAAATACCCTTTACCACAGATGAATAGATAAATTGCGGCGGGAAGGAGGGTCTCCAAGGACTGGCACCTGCTTTGTGCTCTCCTTCCATTCTCCTCTCCCCTCAACCTCTTACTAGCTCAGGCTTCTCCTGAGGCTGCAGCATTCTGCTACCGCAGTGCAGCGACAGTTTCTAGAGGAGAGTGACATGATTTTGCTCGAGGAGAGAGTCAGGTGGGCAGCTGGTGGAGCAATTCTCCCCCCGCCATATGCCACTGTTGAGGCTGTCTAATTTCTCTGTCATGAGTGATGAAGTCATTTTTACAACTTAATGATGTGCCAGGGGACCCAGAGGGCTGGCTTGTGCTTGTGTATTCCTTTTTTAATATGGGAGTAGGAGCATCAGATGTGAAAGAGGGAGGCACCCAGACCCTGACTTGATTGGATTAAATAGATTAAGCGGCCTGAATCAGCCTATCCTGTGGACCCTCCAGGAGAAGATTAATCCCACACCTGGGGTGAGGAACTCTAGTTCCCTGTCAAGTGACAAGCCTCTCCCCAAATGGAAATTGATTAATAAATTCATGGAAAAGGGGTATCATCTGTAGAATTGACAGAAGACAATACTGTTGTTCCTGGCACCTCTTCAGGACAAATCTTTGTGGGGTGGACTAGATATGTGAGAGTAATTTTGGCTGTGGGTCCTAGAAGATTTTAACTGCGAATGTCACAGCTAACTCACTACGCTACGCTGAATGTGAATTATCAGAGAGGATGTGATGCAGGTTTTCAGCAACTACATTTGCTTTCCCAACATTCCTATATCACTAAGACCATTGTGCCTTTTAGTTTTATCAGTCTCTTTAGTGACACAGAGCCTCCCACCGAGCGTGGTTTTTTTTTCTTAGTGTTCTTAAAGTGATTACATGAGATACCATCGTTTCATGCTGTAAGAAAGGAGAGGATAGAAATGTGTGTGTGTGCATGTGTGTGTGACAATAGAGGAAAAACAGAAGTTAGCCCTCAACTTGAAACTAATCAAATTGGTTTCATTTTAGTATGTCATTTGCTGCAGAGGAAAGCAAGAGGAAAACAATTTTAAGTGGCTGCAAAGTGCTTTATCATTTTATAAAGCTATTTTAATAGCAAATGGCCCTTATTTATTTCACAGATCTTATAATGTTCTTTGAAAAATTAAGAATACCCATCAATTTCTAATCCTGTTTTAAGGGATTGAAGAGTTAAGATTTTACACATTAATTTACACATTTTTTCCTAACCCCTCCCCCACCCCAGTCCAATTACTGTTGGCCTACATATGACTTACATTCACACTGGGAGTGTGTTTTAAAGCTAGTACTTTATATGCCAATTATAAGGACTTTAAACAGAAAAGAAATAGCAGTCTGATTGAAATTCAGCTTACTGATTTGCAGATTCAAGCTGATAAATGTATTTTTAATTAATAACTATATGGTTTGATTATTTGTTCAGAAAAAGTACAATGTTTTAGTTTGGTTCTCATATGAGAAAATTTGTATAGTTTGCTATAATTTCCCATTGATTGTTTATTTTAATATATAATGCTGATATAAACAAAGAGCCTGCTGTTAGAATCTGACTTTTAGATTTCAAAAAATATCAAAAGCTCCAAATAATGGATAAGTATTTATTTGGGGAAATTCATTTATTTCTAGTAATTTTTTTTATATACAAAATCTAACTTTTTTCTTTATTTTACTAGTTATTATTGACCTTTATTTGAAGAAGTGGTGATCAGATATTAAGTTTGTTTCTTATTGAAATAGATTATAAAGAAAAGAAATAATATTAGGCATTAGTTTTTAAACTTGAAGTTGTGAAATCACATTGAACAGAGGCTAAAGTTTCTTTTCTATAATCAACAATTCATTCAAATATTCTTGGATAATGTAGGATATTATTATTAGATATGTATCACTTTTAATGTTTAACATGTAGAGAAACATTGAAAATACACCTGCAAAATCCACAGTGGGGTATCAAAAGAGAAAAAGATTGTGAAAATAAACCTGAAATAACAAAATGTTTGCATCATGCATACTGAAGTTGAGCAATAATTTGATTTTTAAATTTATATGATGAAGCAGGGCACAGCCTCCTACTTCCCTATAATAAAAATTGGTGATGAATATGACTTTCAGACTAAGATGGGAAGAAATAGAAAGCTAGCTCAACTGAGCTAAACAACAGAAGAAATACTCAACTATGAAAAGAGGAAGGAGTGAATATCAGAAGAGCTTTTCAGTCACTGTGGAGCAGATTACTCAGCCATATACATTTCTACTTCCTCCTAATAGTAGATTTGTAATAGGGGTGGGGAGGGAGAGAGGCTATGAATTATAAGCCATCTTCATAATTGCCTTCTCCATTTCAGGAGGCAGGCAAAATTATAAATAAATATAATAATAAATATATGTATGCCTAAACTTTCTTCCTCTCATCAGCTCTATAAGTCGGGCTCTCTCATGATTTTACTGATGAGGTCTCTGAATACAGGCATTGCAGTTATTTTCTGAAAGAAGCAGATCTGGGGTATGAACCAGTATGTCTAATTACAAATGATGGGCTTTTTATGGAGTATGTCTCTCCTATTGAATAGTTACTGCATATTGTCTTTTAAAATTCTATTTTAAAATTCCTTAAAAATTCAATATAAATCATCATATTATTTAGTGCTAGGCTAGGTCCATAAGAAAGACCAAATACATGGTGATGGAATAATTTTAAAGATGTATTTGTTAGCATGGGTTTGATTGCTAGGCAAGTGTTTCATTCAGAAAATAAACATGAAAACCTATAACAGTGGATATTATTTTCAGGGCAGTAGTTTTGTGACACCCCACTATTATGCATCAAAGTCGAGACCAGTACTAGGGATAATACAACTCACATGAATATTAAATACTTCCTAGTATATTATATATTTAACCCTATATCTGTTGAAATATCCAAAATGTATTCAATGCTTGTGGGTTTTGTTTTGATTTTGGTAGCAGCAAGCCAGACAAAAATGATGATTGTCAAACAAATGTAGTACAGTATATACAACTACATTAAATATTGATAAATAGATAACTTCTTTAAAAGAACACCTAATTTAATTTTGAAGGCAGAGCTTCAGACGCAGTGGTTTCAGAGGCTGGCAAGGATCCTTTGATGAACAGGCAATGTAATGGCAATTGGTTTTAGGACATTCCACAGTGTCATTTGGAGTAGTTAAGGATGAGTCCAGACTGGGCCATGTACTTGAACTCAGCAACTATCTCAAGTGAGGATTTATCCACAGGAGTGCTCTAAATTCTAGCCCATAGAGGCCAACCTACAGTTATTCTATGAGAATAACATAGTGCCCTAGGATTGTTAGGATGTTTAGAACAGCAGTTTGTCACCATTAAAAAGCTCTATAACAAAGAAATGGTCAATTGATTGAAAAGGATATTAGGATAAAGAGGGTTCAAAGGGAAAAGATCTGTAATCACCTACATTTATCTCAGGAAGGGATTTATTATTACCCACTATTTAACATTTTTATATAAAAATAATTGGGTGCTCTTTTCTTAAAAACACACCATATGCAAAGCATTTGGTAGCATCATGGCATTTAAAGAAGTGAAATAAGCCTGGGCCCTTTTCTCCAAGAGACACAAATAAAGTGGGGTTCAAAGACACATGACCTCTTGGGTTAAATCTCGTAAAACAGATAGGAATATATAAGAGAGGGGAGATTAGCTGGGAAAGAGGTGTGTTTGTGTATGTTTGTGGGTGTTGGGTAGATGTATAGGGTTGGAAAAGAGGGGACCCTTAAGATAGGTATAACTGATTTAGAGAAAGCTGTCGATTTTTCTTAATTGTGTCCTGTCAGATATTTCAGTTGGACTATTAGGGCACAGATGAAGAAGCTGATATATCTGGATCATTTCCATGTGACTTCAGAATGGGGGACAGATATATACCATTAGATACCTTCATGTGCATTAGGCTCCTAGCATTTCAGGATGCCGTGGAACAATCTGACATATGGTCACAGAAATGACATTATTTAATCAGGGCACATTTTGGAAGAAAAGGACAAGTAATAATAATTCTCTGAAAAAGAAAATAAATTGTTAGGAATTTCTATATAATGATAGCTGATATTCATAAACCATTTACTATGAATCAGACACTGTACCCTTTCATAACTGATTCATTTAATCTTCATAATGATCCTTTCAAGTACAGAAACTTATCTCCATTTTCCAGGTGATGAAACTGAGGCTTAGGGAATTTGATAACAACTGCCCTAAGGTCATAGTTAGTAAGAAATTGGAGTTGGAATGTGAATGGTCACAGTATAACCACAGAGCTTGTATTCTTAATAAATAATATGTCATGTTGTTTATATGTTCCCCAAAAGATAGGGCAGTTGTTCAGCTCATTTGGTCAGTGAGGGCAGTCAATATCAATCCAGAGAACATTACTTTGGTCTTTTTTAAATGATCAAATTTAGATTTGCTTTTGTTGAAGGATAGTTTCCTTTTCAGCGGATGATTCCATTCTATCCCTTCCTCTCAGTTTGCAGTCAAAGGCAAACACCCTATTTCAGAAATGTTCAATTATATCAGGGGTTCTTAGCCAGGGGTCTACAGACCCCAGGTTTACAAAAAGATTTCAGGGGGTCTGCAAGCTTGAACTGAAAAAAATCAACTTATTACCTTTATTTTCTCTGACCTCTAACTGAAATCTAGCATTTCCTTCACTTATGAATGCATGCAATAAGTAAATTACACTAGTATTCCTTTTACCTGACAGGCACAGGGGTCCATAGAACAAAAAAAGGTTAAGAACCTTGAGTTATATTTATTCTAGGTCTGTTCCCCAGGTATTGAGGGAGTAACTAGAAAAGTATTGTTGAATCAGTGGTTCTCAAAGCAGGCCCAGCAATATCAGCATCACCTGGAAACTTGTTATATATGCAAATCTTAGGTCCCACACAGGGTTAGTGAATCAGAAACTCTGGGGCACCAATCTGTGGTTTAAGAAGTCCCCCAGGTAATTCTCATGCATGCTAAAGTCTAGAAACTACTGCACTAAACTTCTTTTCCATATTCAGTTCTACCACCTCTTCTATTTCTTTATTGAAAGCCAGATTTCTCTTCACAAAACCTCAGGCAAATTCCCTTCCCTGAATCAGCCTCCCCATTTACTGCTGCTTCCATCTATCTTTCTATAATATTTTCTTCTTTCAAAGTTTTTGTTACGATTTTGTTTGCTACTTCTGGCACTGTTAGGGCTAGTACTAGTTCTATTGCTGTTAGAGTATTATAGAGCTCAGAAATTAGGTATCCATGATCTACAAACAGATTGAATAAATATAAACTGCAATTCTGCCACTTACTATCTATGTGACCTTGGAAAGTTAACTCAAACTCATTGGGACTTGGTTTCTTAATCTCTGACACAGGAATATGAGTAGTAACTTTCTACTACTAGTGTTATTGATAGTTTAAAATGAGAATGTCGAACAGTGTCTGGTACAATTTAATAACACTGGCTATTATTATTCTACTTGTATGGATCACATTTATGGATTTCCTTTTATGTGCCAGGCACCAGAGTAAGTGCTTTAGGTGCATTAGTTCATTTAGCCTCATAGCAGTCCTGGGAGATATAATGCATTAATATTATTGCATAAATTTTAACATCCCTTAAAGGCTTGGGATATGCCAGAGACTCTTCTGGGTGCTTTACTTGTAATAACTCATAAGATCTGTTAATATCCTCATTTTATAGATAAGAAGCACAGAAAGTTAAATGACTGCACAGGTAATAAGTGATAGAGATGGACTTAGTCTGTTTCCAGAATCTATGCTCTTAACCATTTCACAGTGCTGCCCTTTTTCTAGACAAGGTATCTGAAGCCTAGAAGCTCAGTAACTTGCCAGTCACATAATTATTAAGTGACAGGACTAGAGTCGCACAAAAATTTCTTTTATTTTCCTTCTACCACCATCAGTGACTTTGACTCCTTGTTCCTTGCAGGCCATCATCTTTCCTGAACTTCCATCTACCCTGGTCACCGTCTGACTCCTTGGCTTCATAAATTTCTCTCCCTTTAACTCTAGTAAGCGTCATATTCACTTCACTTTAGGGACATAAACATCATCTATTCTCTATGATCACCCCAAACTCCTTCTCTGAGATGATGTGGGCTTACTGATTCTGCTGTTCACCTCCTTGCCCTATCTGCATTTCCTCAAAACCCACTCCTTCATCATCACACTCTAACTTTTCTTACTTCTCTTATTCACCCGTACCAAAATATTTAGCCATTTCCAATGTTGCCCTTGTACATAACATAACCTGTTTACTCTTGGAACCTTTGCTAACCCATTCGCTCTCTTTGGAATCTCTTCCTTCTTTTCTATATTCATCTTCCAAGGTTCACTTGAAAGATTTCCCTATGAAGGGCTTGCTTCTAGGTCACCCCAGCTGGAATGGATCTCTCTCTCCTTTGGTTTCCATTTGTGCTTCTGTGCTTTTGACATATGTTATCTCTTACTTATTTGGTTAGATGGAAAGCCATCCTTGTCTTTTTCTGAGTGCTGAGAAGCATCATGTAGATGAACAAGCACAGATTTTCATGTCGGAGAGACCTAGATTCAAATTTCAGCTGTGGTATTTACTATCTTTTTTTTCTTGGTCTGTCTTTCTGTCACAATTTCCTTGTTTGTAAAATGAGAGTAAAATCTTTCTTGGAGAGTTTTGTTTTTGTTTTTGATTTTGTGAGGTTTAAATGAGTTAAGGTGAGTGGAGAAACTGTAAGTGCTCTGTAAATCTAAATCTCCTTCTTAGTATAGTACTTTCCTCTAAATAAGCTCTCACAAAGGTTTGGAGTGTGAATGCATAAATGAATGTTGCATGAGGCAGCTGCTTCAATTTTAACTATGTGTGCAGAATAAAAAGGCATAAAGCCTTCCCAGATAGGACAAGAACTCTGATAATCAGAGTTTCACTTTCTTGGTTATTGACTTAACATATTTTATAAAATTAAAGAAAATGAGGTTCTGAAAAGGCTGACAGATTTTATCTTAACTACTTAGAATAAAGTCAATATATTTTCAGGATACACAATGGCCACTAATAAAAATAGGATGGTTGGAAGAACTAAAGAACTTAAAATTAAGAAGCATTTAGAAATATCACAAGATTATATAAGTAAAGACACTATTCAGGGCTAGAGCTGATCTATTGGCAATTTATTCCGGGGATAGCAGTGTGATTTCAAGTAGCTTTATGAAGATCATTATTTAATTTTGCAGTTAGAATCTTGAAATATACTATTAACTATATAGTATGTACATTATCAGTACCAAAAAACATTGGCTTTGGAATCAGAGAAAATGGGATTTGAAATATGATCCCTCTACTTAGAACTGATTAACAACATAATGAAGTAATTTTACCTCTCTCATCTCTGAAATGGGTGTATCAATAATGTCAACATCGTGTTGTTAGGTGGTTGTGGAGTTTCAACCATGTAAAGCGTTAGCAGGGTGTCTAACAAATTGAGTAAGTACTCACTAAATTTAGCTCTGATTATAATGGGTATTCGACAAATACTGCACAATTGATTCAGCTTTACTGGGGGGGTGGGGACTGATTTTTACACACACACACCCTGGGGACATTTGGCAGTGTCTGAAGACATTTCCGGTTCTCACAACTGGGAGAAGGGATGTTGTTACTGACATCTAGAGGCCAGAGATGTTGCTAAACACCTGCAATGCACAGGACAGACCCTAACAACAAAGAATTATCTGATCCAAAGTATCAATAGTATAGAGATTGAGAAACCCTGAGCTCAAAAAAAATGGGTAAAATTCATCTTTCTCCAGCTTAAGTAGACACTGTAGTATTTAAAACCCTTCAAACAGGGAAAGAGAAAGTGGTGATTGAAAGTTCTAATTATAAAAATTAAAATTCATGCATAATACTTCTAAACTAATTATAAGGACTGAAGACACATATAGTAGATAAACCTGGATAAAAACACTACGGTGTTTGTTCTCAAACCTTAGTATATAAAATTACCACCTGGACTAGGTATTAAAACACAGATTTCCAGGCTTCACTCCCAAAATATTTTGATTCTGAAAGCCTGGGGTGATAAATCTTCATTTTAAACAAATATTACAAGGAATTCTGATGCAGCTAGTCCAGTTTGTAGATATTCTAAGGGCTGAGGAGGGATAGATGCATAACTTACACAAACACTTTTATTTTTTTATTTTTATTTTTTCCAAACATTATTTCAAAATCAAAAAATAAAATAATGGAAAAGGGCAGCTCAACAAGTTATGGAAGCATTACTTCTAAAATGTTCTGCCCAGGCACTTTTATCATCTAATTTCAACTACTAACTCAGACTGTTCCTCTACTGTTCAGAAAGATACATAGATGAACACAGATTAGTTAAATGACATAATCAAGTTCTCTATTAATGAAAAAAAATGAAGAATAGAAAATATGCTTAATCATATTCATATTCACATAAGTGTGGCATAAACACTTTAAAAAATTTTGTAGCATCCTGTAGCTCTGATTTTCTTCATCCTTAAAGACTTAAGCATTCTCAGTCTCATTTCTGGAGGACAAAAAGCAAAGCTTCATGGATCTCTAGAAAGATAAAGTCAAACACAGTTTTGCTAGTACCCAGGCAGCCCATCCTTCTGACACCAAAGCTCCCGTGTCTTTCAGCCTTTCCATCTTTACCTTCTCTGTTGCACAGATACAGCGTTCAAACACCCAGAACAGTGGAAAAATACCTTTGCCTCACTGGCTCCATTCGCCACCAAGCCCAGGAAGCATGCCTCGTACACTCCCTCCAATTTCCTCCAACCCTGAAGGAAGTCCCTAGAGAGTTCTGGGGTTTTCACACAAGAATGTTCAGATTTACAGTCTTTTCAATTTAAAAATAATAATCAAGAATTAGATTACATTTTAAATCAATGTTTATAATAATTATAAAATCAAATTTTATATTATAATATATTTATATTATATTTATTTATAATATATATTTATATTTATATTATAAAATCAAATTTTATAATAATTATATACTTTATAATATATATAATAATTGTATATATTTTGAATTCTCATTTTAAGGACAGATTATATGATTTTTGCATTTCTTTTATAAAAAATAAATCCATGTTTGGCAGAAGTTTAATATCACTGCATATGTGCCATAGTAATGGGAATAATTATTCTCTAAAGAAAATTTTGGTTTTGAGTGAAATTATTTTAAAACCAAAGATGTCCACTCAGCACAGTGAAAGAATGGTGTGGAAAATCGACCTAATGAGTAACTTTTTACCTCAGTGGAGAGAAGCCACTGAATCAGGTGGATTCTAGATGGCATTAAATAAACAAAAAGCAAAGAAGTGTTGATCTGTGTCAGCCCTGCTTAAAGTAGATCTCAAATTTCAATAGCAGATTAAGAATGATCAAGGACCCATTCAGAAATCCAAGTCTTTAAACAGTTGTGTTTTAATGTGTCTCTGGAAAAATTAGCTTCTATGAGGCAACTAACCTTTACAGAACTCAAGGCTCAATGTTCAACCTGAGAAAATTTACCCAGAACACTCAGTTTAGCTCATTATTAAGAGAGTATATCCTAAAACATCTCTGTAGGAGAATCTGTCTAAAGTTACCCAGTTAAGGCAGTATTTTTTTTTTCTCAGTATGAACATTACTGAAGGTTTTTTAAAAAATTATGGACTTGAATTTTTACTTGCAGAGAGAAAAGACTTTAACACTGAATTTCCAGCAATTTCTTCTTGAATAGCTTTGTGGATGTGTGCTGCTAGAGGTGTACCTCAAATAGAATTCCCCACCCTCTCCCCCAAAATAGAAAAATCAGAAGCAAATTTATTAAGCAATAGTTATTTGTGTTATGAAAGCATCTGTTGTAGGATCTAAGCATGAGCTTTCTTGGGGCATCTAAAATAAAATTCCATTAATACATTTTCCATGTATATGCAGGTTGCAGGAAAGTTGCAACTAGTTGTATAACATGAAGCACAAATCTATTCATTCATAAATTCATCATTTTTTTCCACAGCTCCTCAATGAGTGTCTACCATGTGTCAGGCAAGTGTGCTATGTGCTGGTGCTGTAAGGGCAGATACAAAGAACAAACTCTTGCCCTTAAGCAGCTTTCATTGTTGACAGTGATTGAGACCAAAAACATATACAGTGATTCGCTAAAAACTGTAACTGTAATTATCTGTATGAAGAAAATGAACACATTTAAGTATGACTGGTGTTATTGGATCCTTCTCTTATTCCTTGTGTTTTATTTAAATAATATAGAATTTCAAGAGAGTACAACTATTTCTTTGCAATAGCTAAGCAATTAATCTCTAACCATACTCTATTCTTTTAGAAAAACCATCTACCTTAAAATTGCTTGTGATTGTTGATTATTTTAAATGTTTACCTGAGAATTTTAACTCTATGTATCTAAATAGTGATGCTAAGCTTATCTCCTTTTCTGTTGCAGGGTTTTTGGAGCTGCCATACTTCTTACCTCTACCTTGAATATGCTAATCCCATCAGCAGCTAGAGTGCATTATGGGTGTGTCATCTTTGTTAGGATCTTGCAGGGACTTGTTGAGGTATGGAACTACAGGACATTATCATCTTAAAGTTCACCTTAAATTTATTTTATTAGGTTGTGTTTACTTGGTATTAAAATTTAAAAAGAAGAAATATTGGAAAAGTTAGTCAGTTTAGGTATTTTGCTTATATACAATGCCAAACTACAGATGTGACTGCTTACCTTCCTCTCTCCAGGACTGAGTGGGATTAAAGAAATGTTTAGTGACTATTTGAAAATTTTGAAAAATGTTTTAAAGGGTAGTTTTGTTAATGTGTTGTAATAAGATTTTATTTGAGCTTGCCCTTTGGGAAGCTTTATACCAAGCCCCTGTGGGCCTTGGATTGTGTCATTTCTTTTCACTGAAATATTTCATTGACTATATTCTTTGGATCGTCTAATCATAATGACCAGCCTTTGCTTTCTCAGCCTAATGACTTTAAAAGAGTATCATTAAAATATTTGAGTTGGCCCCTTCTTTTTCTTTTTTGGGGCGAAGGGTGGGAAATTCTATTTGAAGTATACCTCAAATAGAGCTGATAAATCAGAAAAAGACTTAAGGCACTGAAAACAACTTCCTCTATCCTGAAAAAAGAAAGGAAAACATGATAGGATAATAATATTAGAAAAATGATGATTATTTTAAGGGCTGACTACTTTTAGTAAGTGTTAGCTTCAAGGATCTAAGCTTCACCTTATGGACACCTTATATTTGGGGATCACTGAGTTTAATGCCTCATTAAAGGTGTCTCAAATTCCTCAAAATGTTCAGAATTGCAAATGAATTGAGTCATACAGAGTCTTTTTTGTTGTTGTTAGTTTTTTTGTTTGCTAGAAGAAAATGGAGGTGGAAGAAAACCTGAAAGGTGAAGAGAATTTGAACAGATCACTAAAAAGAGGCCATGTCTCACCTGGCCTGGGTTCAAAGTTTTGGAAATAGCATTTCAAGGAAGTAGGAAGGCCCACATATAGCAGCTTTCCTCAGTACCTTAGACCCATCCTACTGGAAACATCATCAGAGAAAGGAATGTGCTTATTTTCCAGTGACCCTGAATCCTAAATGGTGATACATGCCTTCCCCCATCACAGGGCGTCACCTACCCAGCATGCCATGGGATATGGAGCAAATGGGCCCCTCCTCTAGAGAGGAGTAGATTGGCAACCACTTCCTTCTGTGGTGAGTATTGTGAGCAGATGTAGTTAGGTGGGAAAATTTTAGGAACAAATTGGATAAGAATTGAAAGTTTAATAAAGTTCACCTGTAAGGTAATCTTTGTGTATGTTTGTGTGTGTATATATAAAGGTATCTGACCACTATTTCAATTTATTTAATTCTTATTGGTCTCTTTGTTTCTTTTTGTGCTAATTTGAGCACTCTGTATTTTTCTAATAATTTATTTCATCTAGATTTTCAAATACACTGCTTTTAATCACACTTTTATTAATTTTAAATTTTTCTTGTGTCTCGGATAGGTAAGTGGTATCTACTTGTGTAGTCCTTTATTCCTAAGTAAGTGTGCATGCACCTGAGTGTGCAAATGTGTTTTTTGGGTGATCCAACCAAAGAACATGAGATGAAGTCAAGAGTTTCTGTTGGTTTCACTTACATTTCTCCCATTCACCCTGTTGCTTTAGGTTCCTATGCTGGAGCTGTGATTGCAATGCCTTTAGCTGGCATTCTTGTACAGTACACTGGCTGGTCTTCGGTATTTTATGTCTATGGTATGTTGCATTTCCATTCAATACAATAGATTAAAATAAATGTGCATAAACTAAAAAGAAAAGTGGGTGCCAACACTAAAATATGTCACTGATTCTATTTCTGAGTTTACTCACTTATTTTCTTCCCTTATGAATCCTTTCTCTATATTCTGAGAAGATCAAGTATAAAAATTACTTCCATTATTTTCTCTGCATTTCTATTTCTTGTTTTAAAAAGCAGCTACATTGACAATGGAAAGTTTGTGATGCATGACATATATTATTGTAGGTTATTAAAAAAGAACTTAATTGGGTCTTGACTACAAACTGACCAGGAGAAAAGAGCTAAACATTACCTGTCTGTTTTCTTCAATATTGCTTTTCTAGTCATTTCCCTGATTCTGCTTCTTCAAAACTAAATGAGGGTAGAAAGTATGGGAGGTAAGCATAGAATTAATGCAACAATTCAATTTTGTGCTAAAATATTAACAATTCAATTTTGTGCAATTTGTCAGATGCTTTAGCAGCACATTTTAGTCCTCATTTCTACAGAATTAAAGGAGATTAAGCCCCTAATTGGAAATTGGAAATAAAAGGAAAACTTAACTCCAAATACCCTTTCTCTTCCCTCTCTAACCAGAAGCTGAAAGCTTACCAGTTCAAAGTATGCCTACAGCCTTTCTCTTTAAGAGGCTCCTTTTTATGATGAGGGAAGGAGAAATATGAGAGCTGGATTCCAACTGACATTGTCACTGATTAATACCGTCTTTGGATGTGGCCACGAGAATCTGAAAGATTAATGAAGTCATGCAGTGGAACAGTATCTGGTGGCTTCCAAATTTGCCCTTTATCTGTTCCCATTTTGAAATGTTTTTATCAGAGAAAATTCTTACGTTTTCAGAATGTTGTTAAATGTTACTTTCTAGCAGGGGTTATTAACTTGGCTCAAAGTCATGGATGGATTTTGGGCCTACGAATGCCCTAAGTTGTAAAGTAGGCATGTATTTGTACATGCTGTTTTTTTTCTGGGGAGACCTTTTTTATAGCTTTTCATCCATAGCTTTCATTAGATTTTCAAAAGGGTCCATAATTCATAATGTTTGATAGCACTTATTTACATGGTTTATAGTACAAGTTGGGATTGCCATCCATTAAATCTTCTGATTTGTGGTTTTATTTTATTGAAGATATGGTATGACTTTAAGGTAAGGATACTAATTTCTGCAGTACACACATAAAAACCAATCTCATTATTTCAAATTATACATCATAATATTTTTCAGTAAGTGGTTACAAGTCAAAGTATAAACATCAGATGATCTGAAAGTATCACATCATAATATTTGCTATGTATTGCAAAAATTGGATTTTTAAGCCACATATTTGTGGCTCAATATTTATACTTTAAATGGAATGAGATAAGTCCTTTATAGTGGGTTATGTTTTTTAAAATGGCAATGAGTATAGAGCAATTAGCAAAGTACCTAGCACTTTCAATGCATTCAATAAATGGCAACAATTATTTTTACTAAATTAGAAGAGCTCTGATTTATTGAGTGCTTGTTCTGTGACAAGCACTGTGTTGGCTGCTTTGTAAATTATCTCTAATTTTTTTGGTGCCACAATTTTATAAAAATGGAATTATTATACCATTTAATAGTGGAAGTTTAGAGAGATTCAGTTAATGATGATCATATAGCTAATGAGTGATGCAAACAGGTTTTGAGGCTGGGAGAATCATTTTCCATGACCATTATACTATTCCAAATTTTCACACTGTACCTTACCCAAAATAGTGTTTGCTGCCATCGTCAATAATTAATAGGAGCACATCACATCAGAAAGCTATGGTATTAAGGAATACTCTGTTGAGGCTGAATAGGAGAAAAAGGTATTATAAAGATCAGGGGCATTTAGAGTGTTACCCAAGGGACCAGTATGAAAGAAATATGAAATGTCCAACTTCTGGTAAACAATAATAAATCACTTAAATTCTTTCTATATTAATATTTAAGAATTTATATTGGGGAAGCTGACATGGCCCAGTGGATAGGGCATCCGTCTACCACATGGGAGGTCCATGGTTCAAATCCCAGACCTCCTTGACCCTTGTGGAGTTGGCCACGCGCAGTGCTGATGCAGGCAAGGAGTGCTGTGCTATGCAGGGGTGCCCCCCGGCATAGGGGAGCCCCACGCGCAAGGAGTCCGCCCTGTAAGAAGAGCTGCCCAGTGCGAAAGAAAGTGCAGCCTGCCCAGGAATGGCGCCATACACACGGAGGGTTGATGCAGCAAGATGACGCAACAAAAAGAAACACAGATTCCTATGCCGCTGACAACAACAGAAGCAGACAAAAAAGAAGAACATGCAGCAAATGGACACAGAGAAGAAACAACTGGGTGGGATACGGGGGAGGAAGGGGAGAGAAATAAATAAAATAAATCTTTAAAAAAAAGAATTTATATTGAAGAATAAGGGCATGTCTTGATGGCAAGAATGCTAAATAAAAAAGGGATGAGAAAGGATTTGCAAACAATTTATTGCTTTGGAATTTATAACTTTCATCTGCTCAAACAATGATTCATAAGTAATAGCATGTATAGAAAATAATCACATAAAGATTACTACATTAATTACAGTAGCCCACTTTTCCCTGTAATATATCCATTCAGCCTAAAAAAAACCTGCTGATTTTATTCAATAGTCTGTATATTAGATCTGGAAAGACTAATGGGAGCAGGAAATGAACATTTATTTTCACTGGAAATGCATATTGCCCTCATATATCAAGACAGGCAAATAATTAAAGGATTCATCCTTAGCATAACCATTCGAGGTCAAGAATTGTGTCTTCATGGCATTTTCCACCGTTGCCAGAGTGACTGGATCAGTAGCTACTCAGTAAATGTTTATTAGGTATGTGAATTTTGTTCAAAACCACACTACCCATTCAATAATTACTTAGTATGAGATTCTTGTGGATTAGGCATTGTTTATTAGAGAAAGAGAGATAAAACTACAGGACCAGCCTTTAGGGAGATTGAAGTCTAGAGGCAAAAGACAAGAAGAGATGGCTAAAATCCGTTGCCCATCCTATAGAATGTGTTTATCATTAGAATATTGCAGCATTCCAAAAAAGTGACTGGTTAATGGATACATTTGTGATGGTTTTCTTTGACTTCCTCCTTTTGAACTCTTGCTTGCAGGAAGCTTTGGAATGGTCTGGTACATGTTTTGGCTTTTGGTATCTTATGAGAGTCCTGCAAAACATCCTACTATTACAGAAGAAGAACGTAGGTACATAGAAGAAAGCATTGGAGAAAGTGCAAATCTTTTAGGTGCAATGGAAGTAAGAATTTTATTATGGTGTATATTCTTATTCCCCCTCCCATTTTTTAAACAGTTCAATATGGTCCATAACTGAAACAAATTCAACCAGTATTTGTTAATTTTAAAATTGTAGGAAATTCAAAACTACCTAGCACAGTCATGAAAAGGGTATTTTTATTTATTACACATTCTAAGTATAGTTTTGCAATATGTTTATTTGTAATATTTGGTTTAGAAAATATTGAAGCATTAGAATTACAAAAATATAAAGTTGGCACAAAAATATTCTTAATTTAATCATTTTCTTGATAAAAATATCATCATCTTTCGGGTTAATTATTATGAGGTGAAATATTACAAAGGTAATGTTGTAAAGCCCTTTTCTGGTTACCTTGGACAGGATCTGTCTATAGAGAGAGACAAAATAGTGCTAGTTTGAGAATACAAATATTTTGTCTATGTGATATTTATCTTTAAATGTTAATTAGCAAATAATCATCTTATTAAATGAGAAAAGATATGATTAGCAATAGTAATCTATTTATAGAGGTTCTATATTTCAGCAACCTATTCAATAACTCAATTTTATGCTAAGAGTTGGAAAGTACTATGCACTGGTTGAGGAACAATGCCCCTTACATATTATGATTCTACTCTTTCTTCTAAAGGCTCTTTTTCCCCATTCTAAGTGTGTTTGATTCCGGCTTTGATTCTCTATTTCATTTTTTTAGAGAATACTTGTCTTAGGTCTGTGACTTATCATTGCTGAGCATATCTTGACTTTTAATGAATGAGAAAAATCCTACTTGGATGTCATTCAGAGGTTAAACTTCAGTTGTTAAAAAAACGTCCTTACATTGTGGTTATTTCATGGGTTGGATAGACTGGTATCAGAACTGACTGCTTCCTGTTTCCTTCCGTGAATGGATTCATAATTTATTTCTAATATTCAAAAACAAGTGATCATGTTGAAGGGAGTTGTTGGCAGACGCTGTGAGCAGAAGCTAATATAGGCTGGTCAATGGTAAATTCAGAACTTAGTCTGAATTTTAGACAAAAATATGATCTGATCAGTCTAAATGCTCGGTTAGTTCAATATGTTCTTTTATTGCCATGTGTTTAGGTCAGACATGAAAAAAAAGTCAGAAATTTAGTCTAAGTGAAAACCAATTTCTGGAAATGACCCCAAAAAGAAAAGCAGGTAGGTTGGTAAAACAGCCCAGATAATCTCAAACTCCCCATTTTCTATGTCTTACTGCTTTTCTAAACATGTTTTACTTCTTACTGATGTCCCATACTTTTCTGTTGTTTCAAAGTAAATTTAAAATACTATCAGGTGGAAATAAAAATTATATTTTAGTTATTTTGGACTTTTATTGTAAACAAATGCAATATACAGCAAAAGAGAGTAGTAAAAGAACATCCATAGATGCAACAATTGGTAACATTTTGCCATATTTACTTCACATTTTTTGCTGAGCCATTTCAAGGTAAATGAGACACATGACACTTTATTCATAAATATTTCACATGAATCCCTAGAAAAATAAGAATATTCTCCTTCACAATATCAATACTACTACCACAAATAAAAATTTAAAATAATTCCCTAACATCATCTCATGCCCAGACGACATTCAAAGTCCTTATACCCTGTCCAAATTTTAATACCTTATCTATATTAAATTCCTATGTAGCTATTTGTTTTTTTAATTTATTTTGAATGGATATTCCATTCATACAGTGTAGCTATTTGTTTTTAGTCTGGATCTAATTATATCACATTACAATTGATTGTATTGACTCTTTAATCTCTCTCATTTTTCTTTAAAAATTATTTAAGTATGACATACATATAGAAAAATGCACAAATCATAAGTGAAATTTTGCTGAACTATTAGATGCTAAATACATCTATGAAACGAACACCCAGGTCAATAAATAGAAAGTTATTAGAATACCATAAACCTCTCACCAGTCCCCAATAATTTTTAAGGTATAATTTTAGATATATTTCTTTTACATTTGATGAAGTGCTTTACTGCCTGAAGAATAAAGGTCCTAGGGGAGATGATCTTGGCATGAATAAAAACCTTCTCAGCATGGAAATGTTATTTACTTCTGATAATATTCTGAAATGATTTCTTATAGAAGTATAATATGGTAATGCAGACTTTCCTGTCTTTGGCCATTTTTATTATCTTTGACATAAGTTTACTTATGTGGCACCATTTTTTCAGAACATATTGATATTTTTTCAGAACATATTTAAATCCATCTATGATCCTGTCACTGGAAATTTTTATCCTAAGCCACAGTGCCCATTTGCATACCATTAGAACATACTTGGTTTATTTCTTTTTTGTCTTATACATTTTTGTGATCACAAAATGATGTAACTTCTTTCTATATTGCTTTTGAAGTGATATTTCAAAGGCTTAAGTACAGTTACAATCAATCCTAACAATTATAAGGTTCTGCCTCCAGACGTAATTACTAAATCCATGTAAAAATTGTTTACCTCCTCTTTTATTAATTTGGTCAGGTTTACGTATTCAAGCTAGTACTAAACGAAGTTGTTTTAGGCTGTTGTTTCTTCACTGAACAGTATTTTTGTGTCTAAAATAAAATAATTTAAAAAGTATTCATGAATATATGAGGTATTATAAGGTCAAACAATATTAGTCTTGGGGAGAGATACTTGATGTTTATCTGGGCATATACAGGACCTTTACATAAACTAGGTTTAATTTTTAAAGGAAATCATAGTCAGTCAATCATACTTAGGTTGTCAACTCTGAATGCCTTGAATATTGTAAGTAACTAGTTTTGGTGTTCTCAGAGTGTGCCAGGGATTGCTGAAGCATGTAACTCGCTGCCTTACAAGTTTAAAAAACCTTGCATTCAGTGTTATAGAATTTGTATTTATACCCATTGACTGTCAAGACAATTTATAGAGGGATAGTGAAAGTTTTGGCTTTAGGTAGGGCTGGGATACTACACTCTCAGTTTTTTTCTTAACTTTCTTCTCCCAACTACATTGGATTCTTGGAAAGTTTTGGGTAAAATCTTTTTTTGATGCCATAAGGTTACTGATTTGGCAGTGAGTTATCTGAAGCATGATCACTGTATATATGTAATATATAATATATATATTATACCATATGTATATAAGTAACTAAGATCTATGATTTTGAAAAACTTATTTTCTATAAACACGTAATCTTGTATGTGCCTAAAGCTGGAACAATTTAATCAGGAGATGTTTATAACTTATTTTTTTTCTCTTCCAATGATTATTCCAATGATTATTGATGTAGCTAAGGTTAACTGGACTGAACTGTTGCAATTAATGATTTCCTACCTCCTCCTCAAGGCCCTTCATACATATCCTTAAGATATAAAGAACCCTATTTTTCCCATTTAGGTCAGAAAATATTTTAAATGGCTAGTGTAACTCTCTTTTTGGGATTTCAGAAATTCAAGACTCCATGGAGGAAATTTTTTACATCTATGCCAGTCTACGCAATAATTGTTGCAAACTTCTGCAGAAGCTGGACTTTTTATTTACTGCTTATTAGTCAGCCAGCATATTTTGAGGAAGTCTTTGGATTTGAAATCAGCAAGGTATGTAAAAATTATTTAATAAAATTATTTAAATCGTGGATTTTAAGTGAATATTAAGTTCCTTTGCGAAGATTTTATCTTCTAAATTTCATGAGTTGTTCATTCATACTTTTGTTCATTTAACAAATAAATGCTAAGAAACAGATACTAGGTGAGTTGTTTGAGTATCTACTATATTCCACTACCTGCCAAAATCTGCTTCCTGGTGCTGGGAATACAGACAAAACAGGACTCTCTGCCCTCATGGAGCTTATACATCCCATTGGAGTGGGCAGCAATATAGGCTTGTCCTTGTAAATAAACATAACCTCCTTTAAATTTGAGGTCAGTAACAACATAGTGTAAGAAACGGTATTGTATTCAAATGAGATTGCATTTAAGTGACAATCAATCTAACCTTTCTTCAGTGCTCTCAGAAATCTGTCCATCTGAAAGATATGAGAATAGCAAAAATTATCCCCCCAAAATCAAGTATGTTGTTCATCCAGTTTATTCAATTAACATGTATTCATTGAATAAAAAGTGCTAAGCTTTGTGTTAGATGCAGAAATTGAAAACATGTTTCCTAAAGAGTTCAAAGTTTGGCAATATAGGCAAAAAATGTTACCAATTACAATATAGTATGCTAAGTTCTACAGACATTTGCTCTTGGCTATGGAAATAAAATCATTTTGAAATTTTTCTATAAGGATAAAATGAACATAAAAATGCTACTATTTATTATATTTAAGGATTTGGAATTTTTAAGATCTTTTTAAATCTTCTAACAGTGTTTGGTTGACCAGCTAGATAACTATCATCAATTCCAGCAGACTGATGGGGAAACAGAAACAAGGAAAAGTATTTAAATTGCCTAAGGGCATGCTAGTAATAAATTAACAGTCAAGTTTAGACCCAGGTCCTTTTTTTTTTTTTTCCTTTTTTTTTTTTGCCTTTATTCACCTTTTTAATGTTATATTAAAAAAACATGAGGTCCCAACATACCCCACACACCCCCACCCCACTCCTCCCCCTACAACAACAACCTCCTCCATCATCATGAGACACTCATTGCACTTGGTGAACACATCTCTGAGCACCGCTGCACCCCATGGTCAATGGTCCACACCATAGCATACACTCTCCCACAGTCCACCCAGTGGGCCATGGGAGGACACACAATGTCTGGCAACTCTCCCTGCAGCACCACCCAGGACAATTCCAACCCCCGAAAATGCCCCCACATCACATCTCTTCCTCCCACTCCCTACCCCCAGCAGCCACCATGGCCACTTTCTCCATACCAATGCCACATTTTCTTCGATTACTAATCACAATAGTTCATTAATAGAATATCAGTAAGTCCACTCTAATCCATACGCTATTCCTCCATCCTGTGGAGCTTGGAATGGTTATGTCCACTCCACATCTATATCAAGAGGCGGCTTAGATTCCACACGGATGCTGGATGCAATTCTCCTGCTTTCAGTTGTAGGCACTCTGGTGTGGTGGTTGACCTTCTTCACCTCCATGTTAGTTGATTGGGTAAGTCCAATAAACCAGAGTGTAGGAGTTGCAAGTCTGTTGAGGCTCAGAGCCTGACTATCACATGGTCAGTCCAGAGATTTAGGTCCCCTGGGTATACACCAAACCCCAGCACCAACTACAGTTCCGGTAAAAGTAACAGGAGAGGTTTGTGGACTAGGATCACATCTGAGTCCAGCTCCATCACACAGAAACACAACTCCAAAGTAGGGCCAACTGACATGGCACTGAACTCCATCTGCCATGACGATAGAACCTGTGGGTCTCTGAAGCCCTCAGAAGAACCAATACCTGGAGTTGTATCTACTTTATCTGTCTCTGGGACTCTGCTGAGATGTGCATAAGGGCAACCCCTCTGATAACCTCCCAGCTCTTTTTGGAGACTCAGCCATATAAACTCATTTGTCCTTTCTATATCCCCTTTTATTCAGGTCAAAAAGCATTTTTTACTCCTGGTATTATATGTAGATTGAGATATTCTGCTGGTCCAAGTTGACCCTTCCATTCAAGGTCATCCTCTAGTTACATCATCAGCTGGTACTTCCTAGTAATCCCTTGGTGCCAGGGAGGCTCATCCCTGGGAGTCATGTCCCACGCTGGGGGGAAGGCAACGAATTTACATGCTGAGTTTGTCTTCAAGAATGGCCACATTTGAGCAACATAGAGGCTCTCAAGAGGTAACTCTTAGGTACCCTGCAGTTCTAGGCCTTGTTCTTATTTCAGGTGCGCAGGCCCACAAGCATATTCATTAGTATCAAGGGTCCATTGTTGGACCTTCCTTCTCTTTTGGTCTTTGCCATTACACTTGGGGGATTGTTGCTGTTCCTTTAGGGACTGTGATAGAGCTCCCCTGGCTAGGAATTCCACACTCCATCAGTTGTTGTTTTTAATGGTAACCACAATGAAAATATCCAAACATTTTTATGTACCCTGGATATATGCCCTGTAGAACTCCCTGCCAACCATGTGTCCCCTGTCAATAACATCCCAAACCAGTATTCCTCCCCTGCCATTGTTGAACCTCTCTGTGATCCAAAACTTCTTCAAAAATGAAGCCCAATATATTGCCAGGTTCCATTAATAGTAAAATGGAATATAGTGATGAGTTTAAAGGTTAGATATAGAATACATATTAATTTTTAAAAATTAAGGTAAAAATAAATTGGGGTATCAAAAAAATTAAAAATGCAAAAGCTTTGTTTTTGATGTTTTGCCTTCTATCACTGCAATAAGTGTTGCCCTGTATGCAAATTGGCAAGGCAACTTCTTCCATGTTTTCCTCAGTGTCTACATCCTTTCTTTTTCTTTTTTTTCCTAGTTATTAAGCTTATCTTCACAAAAGTTTTAGATCACAGTAATTCATATATACAATATACAGTACTCCCACATATCCAACATAAAACCCTTTTCCCTTCCACAGAAATAATCTTTTTACATATTCATACTATATTTACTGAAACTGATGTACAGATATTGAGACAACAGCTTTCAAACAAGATAACATTTGGGTTTACATTGTGGTTTATAGTTTAGACTATACAATTTTCTAAATTTTTAGTTATATTATGTTTTACATTATGATTTACATTTTAGCCTATCAGCCCCTATATATTTGTGGTGTAATTTAACATGTCTTATATCCATCCTTGTGTAATCTTGTGGAACACTTCTATTGCCCACACAGTTACACTGATTCCATCTCTTCAATACCTCTTTCCCCCTCCCCTTAGGGCCCACAGTGATGGTCAATCTTTAATGCTTGAAGGGCCATGTTCAGAGATACTTGCAACAGTGTTGAGGGCTTGACATGCTCAACTGCCCTAATGCACTGGAAGCCACCATTTCTCTAGAGAGATACAATTCCCTCTATTTGAGAACATCAGTCCTCCCCAGGATATGGGTATACCTTCACTCTCATTACATGGGTCTCTATCCAATGATATAACCCACTATGGCAAAATGAGCACTCACATACTCTCTAGGAGCCTGTCCTGCGTCAGAATATTCCCTTTAAGCATCTTAAACAGGTAACCTTCCTTATTATATTTTTGAAAAAGTTTTTCAGCATTATACTCTCAACCAAATACCTGACAATCTCCTATGTTCGTATGTTCCCCCACCCTCCCCCCAATTTCTTGGGCAATATTACCCATCCTCCCATCCCTAGCCCCCCTCAAGCCCACAAAGCCCCACCCAAAGGGAAACCTTTGCCCCCATTTTATCCCTTCCTTGTACAAATACTTACCTCCAGCTTATCATAGATTTCACCCATGTAGGTGTCAGCTTACATCCTTCCTCTACCCCCCAATTTCCTTTAAGCCTATCATCCAGTCTCTAGCTCTCTGAGAAAGCTTCATTTACTTATTTCATATCATTGAGGTCACGTAGTATTTGTCCTTCAATGCCTGGGTTGCTTCACTCAACATAAGGTTCTCAAGATTCATCCATGTTATCTCATGTGTTTGTAGAGTATTCACTCTTAAAGCTGAGTACTATTCCATTGTATGTATATACCACATTTTATTTATCCATTCATCTGTTGATGGGCATTTGGGTTGATTCCAACTTTCAGCAATAGTGAACAATGCTGCTATGAACATTGGTGTGCATATATTGGTTTGTGTCCTTGTTTTCAGTTCTACTGGGTATATACCCAGCAGTGGAATTGATGGGTCATATGGCAAATCTATAGCTAGTTTTTTGAGAAACCACCAAACTGTCCTCCAGAATGGCTGGATCCTTCTGCATTACCACCAGCATTTGTAGTCTTCTGTTTTTTTTCATAGCTGCCAATCTTATGGGAGTAAGATGGTATCTCATTGTAGTTTTGATTTGCATTTCCCTGATAGCTAGAGATTTGGAGCATTTTTTCATGTGCTTTTTGGCCATTTGTATTTCTTCTTTGGAGAAGCATCTGTTTAAATCTTTTTACCATTTTTTAAATGGGTTGTTGGTCTTTTTATTTTTGAGATATAGGAGTTCTTTATATATGCAGATTATAAATCTATTATCAGATACGGTTACCAAATATTTTCTTCCATTGTGTAGGCTCTCTTTTCACTTTCTTGACAAACTCCTTTGAGGTGCAGAAGGCTTGAATTTTCAGGAAGTACCATTTATCTATTTGTTCTTTTGCTGCTCATGCTTTTGGCACGAAGTTCATGAAGCCATTTCCTATTACAAGGTCTTGTATATGCTTCCCTACACTGCTTTCCAAAGTCTTTATGGTTTTGGCTCTTATATTTAGGTCTTTGATCCATCTTGAGTTGATTTTTGTATAAGGTGTGGGTTGGTAATCCTCTTTCATTCTTTTACATATGGATATCCATTTCTCCAGGCAACATTTCTTGAATAGGCCATTCTCTCCCCATTGAGAGGGCTTTATCAAATACTATATGACTATATATATGAGGATCTATATCAGAACTCTCAATTCAGTTCCATTGGTCTGTGTGTCTCTCCTTGTGCCAATAACATACTGTTTTCACTACTGTAGCTTTGTAGTATGTTTTGAAGTCAGGTAGTGTGATTCCTCCAATTTCATTTTTCTTTTTCAATATGTCTTTGGCTATTTGGGGTCTCTTTCCTTTCACAATAAATTTCATAGCTAGTTTTTCTAGTTCATTAAAGAATGCTGTGTTGATTTTTATTGGGATTGCATTGAATGTGTAGATCAGTTTTGGTAGGATAAACACCTTAATAATATTTAGTCTTCTTATCCATGAACAGGGAATGTTCTTCCATTAATTTAGGTCTTTTTGATTTCCTTGAACAGTGTTGTGTAGGTCTCTGTGTATAAGTTTTTGACATTTTTAGTTAAATTTATTCCTAGGTATTTGATTTTTAAATTTACTGTTGTAAATAGTATTTGTTTCTTGATTTCCTCCTGAGCTTGCTTATTATTGGTGTACAGAAATGCTACTGACTTTTGTGCATTGATCTTATAACCTGCGACTTTACTAAACTCATTTATGAGTTCTAGAAGCTTTGTTGTAGACCTCTCAGGGTTTTCTATATATAGGATCATGTCATCTGCAAATAATGAAATTTTGACTTCTTCCTTTCCAATTTGAATACCTTTTATATCTAGTTCTTGCCTCAGTGCTCGAGCAAGTACTTCTAAGACAATGTTAAATAGAAGAGGTGATAGTGGGCATCCTTGTCTTGTTCCTGATCTTAGAGGGAAAGATTTTAGGATTTCACCATTGTAAACAATGTTGGCTGTGGGTTTTTTATATATATACTCTTTATCATGTTCAGAAAATTTCCTTGTATTCCAATCTTTTGCAGCATTTTTATCAAGAAAGGGTGCTGTATTTTGTTAAATGCTTTTTCTGCATCCATAGATGTAATCATGTGATTTTTTCCCTTAAATCTGTTTATATGGTGTATTACATTGATTGATTTTCTTATGTTGAACCATCCTTGCATACCTGGAATGTATCCCACTTGGTCATGGTGTATAATTAGTTTAATGTGTTGTCGAATATGGTTAGCAAGTGTTTTGTTGAGGATTTTTACATCTAGGTTCATTAGAGAAATTGGTCTGTAATTTTCCTTTCTTGCAGTGTCTTTGTTTGGCTTTGGTACTAGGGTAATATTGGCATCATAGAATAAATTAGGTAATGTTTCTTCTGTTTTGATTTTTTGGAAGAGTTTCAGCAAGTTTGGCATTAGTTCTTTCCGGAATGTTTTGTAGAACTCACCTGTGAAGCCGTTTGGCTAGGGCTCTTCTTAGTTGGGAGGTTTTTAATGACTGATTCTATCTCTTTACTTGTGATTGGTTTGTTGAGGTCATCAATTTCTTCTTTCATCAATATAGGCTGCTTATGTGTTTCTAGGAATTTGTCCATTTCCTCTGAATTGTCATTTTTGTTGGAATATAGTTTTTCAAAGTATTCTCTTATTATAGTCTTTATGTCTGTGGGGTCAGTGGTGATATCTCCTTTCTCATTTCTTATTTTTGTATTTGCATTTTCTCTCTTTTTTTCTTTGTTAGTCTAGCTAAGGGTTTGTAAATTTTATTTATCTTCTCAAAGAACCAGCTCTTGGTTTTTTTTATCTTTTCAAGTGCTTTCTTGTTTTCTATTTCATTTAGTTTTGCTCTTATCTTTGTTCTTTCTTTCTTTCTTCTTCCTGTGGGGTTACTTTGTTTTTTTTTTTACTAATTCCTCCAAATGTGCAGTTAGTTCTTCAATTTTTCCTCTTTCTTCTTTTTTTTTGGTGTAAGAATTTATGGCTATAAATTTCCCTCTCAGTACTGCTTTTGCTGCATTCCATAAGTTTTGGTATGTTGTGTTATCATTTTCATTAGTTTCAAGGTAGTTATTAATTTCTTTTGAGGTTTCCTCTTTGACCCACTGTTTTTCTAAGAGTGTGCTGTTAAATTTCCATATCTTTGTGTGAAATCTGGACCTCTGGCCCTTGCAGATTTCCAGCTTCACTCCACTGTGGTCAGAGATATTATTTTGTATGATTTCGATCTTTCTGAATTCATTGAGCCTTTCTTTGTGGCCTAGCATATGGTCTATCTTGGAGAATGATCCATGTGCACTTGAGAAAAATGTATATCCTGCTGTATTCAGGTGTAATGATCTGTATATGTCTATTAGGTCCAGCTCCTCTAATATACTGTTCAAAGTTTTTGTTTTTTTATTGATTTTCTTTTGAGATGTTCTGTCCAAAGTTGATAGTGGTGTATTAAAGTCTCCCACTGTAATTGTAGAGGCATCTATTCTTTCACTTAGTTTTTCCAGTGTTTGCCTCACATATTTGGAGGCACCCTTGTTAGGAGCATAAATATTTATGATTGTTTGTTCTTCTTGAAAGATTATCCCTTTCACTAATATGTAGTATCCATTTTCATCTTTCACAATTGTTTCGCATTTAAAGTCTATTTTCTCTGATGTTAATATAGCTACTCTTGCCTTTTTTTTTTTTTTTTTTTGGTTATTGTTTGCTTGTAAGATTGTTTCCCAGCCATTCACTTTCAACTTTGTTGAATCCCTGGGTCTAAGATGTGTTTCCTGTAGACAGCATTTAGATGGGTCATATTTCCTTATCCAATCTTCCAGTCTGAATCTTTTGACAGGTGAGTTTAATCCATTGACATTCAGTTTTACTACTTTCAAGGAATTATTTATGTTAGCCATATTTTGTTTGGACTGTGTTTGTCATATGTTGTACGTTTGTTTGTTTTCCTTCTCTTTTTGTCTTTTTTGTTGCTCTTACACTCTCCTCCAACTCTGCCTCTCCTGTTTTTTTTCTTTCTTCCTGCAGAACTCCCTCTAGTATTTCCTGAAGGGCAGGGTTCTTGTTGGCATACTCCTTTAATTTCTGTTTTTCTGGGAATATTTTGAACTCTCCATAATTTTTTAATGCCAGCCTAGCTGGGTAGAGTATTCTTGGAAATTTTTTCTTTTAGTACCTTGACTATGTCATACCACTGCCTTCTTGCCTCCATGGTTTCAGATGAGAAATCAGCACTTAATCATATGGAACCTCCCTTGTATGTGATAGTTCTCTTTTCTCTTGCTGCTTTTAGAATTTTCTCTTTGTCTTGAGCATTGGATAATTTGACAAGCATACGTCTTGGGGTAGGCCTGTTGGGATTTATGGTGTTTGGGGTGCATTGTGCTCCCTGGACCTGTACATCCATTTCTCTCAGTAGATTTGGGAAGTTTTCAGCTATTATTTCCTCCAACACCCCTTCTGTCCCCTTTCCTTTCTCTTCTCCTTCTGGGATGCCTATAATATGTATGTTTGTGCATTTTGCATAGTCATTCAGGTCCCTAAGTCCCAGCTGGATTTTTTCTGTCTTTTTCTTGATCAATTCTACTATCTGTTTGATTTCAGATGTACTGTCTTCCACGTTGCTAATTCTCTCCTCTGCCTCTTCTTATCTGCTGCTATTTGCTGAGAGTGTATTTTTGATTTCTTGAACTGTGGTGTTCATCACCATCATATCTGTTATCTTTTTTGTGTATGTCTGCAACTTTCTCTCCAAGTGTTTTCTTCATATTGTTAATCTCTTCCTTTACTTCATTAAATTGGTCTCTAATATATGTTTTGAGATCTTTAATTACTTGTCCAGTGTTCTGCTCCTCTTCCTGGTTTTTAGTTTGTTCATTGGATTCAGCCATGTTTTCCTGATTATTGGTTTGGTTTGTAGTTTTTTGTTGCTGTCTGGTCATCATTTTATCTTGACAGGTTTAATCAGTTCCTTAGCTTCTTTGTCTAGTCTTGGGGATTAATTAGTTGTTGTTCATGCATAAGTGTTATGTCTTCTCTTTGTCACTTTTTTCTTCTTACTCTATTCTCTTGTTGCTGGCTAAGTTCACTTTGAAGGAAAATATTAGGGCCAGGGAAAGCAAAATGAGTAAGAAAAGAAAATGTATAAAGTAGTATTGTTAATAAATGTTAACAGAGCAACAATGTGAGATCTAGGAGAATGGATATTAGAGCCATGTAAGTTGTGTAGTGTTATAGCAGTGAGTACCTATAATGAGACAGTCAACTGAATATAGGGAGGAATACAGTAGGAATTAAAAGGCCAGTGTTTTCCTGAGAGAGGGAAAGAGAAAAGAATGACAGTAATATCAAGTGTGGATAAAAGACAGAAAACAGAACAAATGTATTAGAAATAAAAAGTCAGACAATTTGGGGGCCAAAGAAAGGGAGGTGGAATGTAAAAGAAACAGTAGATGATGGAGGATAGAAAGATGTAGGTGGCTAAAATCAATACACATAGAAAAGAGGAAATAGAGGATGAGGAAATGCAGCAAGTGTGAAGCGCTCCCTGCAGCACCTCTTGCAAAAATCTCTTCTGTCACTGTCTCACCAAATCGATGTCCAGACACCTCCTGCCCTGCAAGCACCCAAAACAGCCCAGTCCAGCCAGACTCCAACCCTACTCAGCCGCTTCTTTGCAGGAGAGATTATGAGGTGCACTCACTCAGATGCCATCTTGCCCCACCTCTCCCAGGTCCTTTTTATTTCTGATTCAGTTTCATTTACCTACACCATTCAAATTTAAGTAAACCATAAATTCATTGAAACGTCTAGCAAGTATGTGTTCAATGCCATCTGAGTATGGGGTCCTTTGTTGAGTCCTGAATGCACTTGTCTGTACTGGCGATTACGTGTCGTTTCTCTTCATCTCATTAAGTAAGTCCACCTGGGCTTGCTACTCATAATATGCCTCTATTTGAAAGACTGTCAGGGAAATGGATGTGGGTCAAGCAGTTGGGCTCCCATTTACCATATAGAAGGTCCAGGGTTCAATGCTCAGGGCCTCCTGGTGAAGGCAAGCTGGTCTGCATGCCAAGCTGGCCCGTGTGGGAGTGCTGGCCCATTTGGAGAGCTGGCACAGCCGGGTGACCTGGTGGGGGAGACAATAAGAAGACATAACAAAACAGGGAGATGAGATGGTGCAAGAAAATGATTACCTCTCCCACTCCAGAAAGTCCCAGGATGGGTTCCCAGATCCGCCTGATGAGAATACAGGCATACACAGAGGGAATACACAGTGAATGGACACACAGCGAGCAGACAACAGGGTTGGTGGGAAGGGGGAGGGGGAGAGGGAAGAAATAAATAAATAAATCTTAAAAAATAAAAAAGAAAGACTATCGGAGGCCTGTCACTGGAGAAAACCTGAGTTTACCTGCATTTAGGAGTAGCTATACTAAGTCTTTTGTAATCCCTATTTCTAAGGAAGCGTTCCTCTATCCTTGAGAAGAACGGGCTGCTTCAGACAGGGCTTTTCTCTCTGGAGTCAATCAAACATCGCAAAGTAGCATTTGGGAGCACTGAAAGGTGTTAGACTTCTCAACAAGGGCTGCTGGAGGTGCAAGTCCATTTTCATAATCTAGGATGAATATGACACTGAGAGGCTATTTAATAAAGTCATGCCTCATGGGGAAAGTGAAGGAGCCAACTGATGTTAATATAGCTCTGTGGTCACTTTGGTCCTGTAGCTCCAATTAATTGAAAATGCTTGAGTAAAAGCTATGGCATTTTCCAAAAACAAAATGTAATGACCAGATGTGCCAATTTGATTCACCTGTTTTATTTTTAACTAAAATTGAGGCCACATTCTAAAGACACAGATGGGTTTGAAGAGTTTAATGAGTCTGGTTATAAAACTCTCTCACTCATCTGAAAAATGTCTGGAGCAAGTGATGGAGGAAAGAGGATAGGTTTTGGATCCAAGCTCTGCAACCATAGTATCAATACATAATTTTGGACCAGTTTCTGAATAATTTTCAGCCTCGTTTTCTTTTCTATAAAATAATGGTATTAATACCTTCTTCCTGAATTTAGCACAATTTAAATTAGATAAAATATTTACACTACAGACAAAACCACAAGAGCAATGGCTCGATCTTCATTCTATGTGTATTGACTCAGTTAAGTCAGAATGATAGATATATACCTCAGCATATGTTCTCCTTGAGAATGATGTTTCAGGGGGAGGCCAATGCTAGGATTAACCAGAAAACAGTTTGAGAGGTCAGATTACAGGAGCCAGCTAAATGAGAGAACAGCCTTTCAGCCTCATGTTTGGGGGAGGAGCAGAGCAGTGTTGAGTGGCTGTTCTTTCTTTCTAGGTAACCTGCCACTTTCTGAGCAGAATATGGATCAGATAGGGTGAGAGGAAATCCAGACTGTGACCCAAAGTAGCAAAGAAAAGGGTGGGATTACATTTAATGATTTGGGGTATCTAAGAAGACTCAATCAGTTATAGACTGAAAACATTTACTCTTAAAGAGCCTTAAAAAAATGAACAAACTACTGTGCAATTATCATGAATAATGATACTGTAAGAGGATTTTGATCATTCTGCTCATCTGGCAAATGATCATTCATCATAAGTCACCAAAAGCTGAGAAGAGAATGGAATAATTTTCTGAAAGTTTTGAAATGCTTGTGGCCCTGCTGAGGTCATTTATAGAATATGTCCACATATTGCCTAAAAGAACTGGAAGATTCAGTATCCCCGAATGTCAAGTCAGTGTGCTAAAATATTCCAAAATTGCTGCCTCTAAAAGTTTAGTTCCTGCTATAAAATCTATAAGAGATATATAAAATTTAATCAAAGTTCTTAGCCTTATAATGATTTTTTAAACATTTTTTTGGTAAGAGAAGCTATAGGTTTACAGCACAATCATGCATAAAATACAGGATTCCCATATACCACCCCATCACCAACACCTTGCACTGGTGTGGAACATTTGTTACAATTGATGATATACGTTTTTATAATTGTACTATTATTTAAAGTTCATGGTTTAACTTAGGGTTCACTATTTGCGTACAGTAATTTCATGGATTTTTTAAAAACTTAGTTTATTCTGTTACCATATATATCTAACATTTCCCCTTTTAATCATATTCAGATATATATTTCAGTGCTGTTAACTGCATTTACAATGTTGTATTACCATCTTTGCCATCCATTACCAAAATATTTCCCTCATTCCAAATAGGAACCCTATACATTTTAAGCCTTTACTCCCCATTCCCTCTCACCATCCCATCCCCTGGTAACTTGGTAATTTATATTCTAGATTCTGACTTTATGGGTTTGCTTATTCTAATTGTTTCAAAATATTGAGATCATATATCATTTATCCTTTTGTGTCTGGCTTATTTCACTCAACATGATGTCTTTGATGTTCATCCATGTTATAGCAGGTATCAGTACTTCATTCCTTTTTATGCCTGAAAAATATTCTATTGTATGTATATATCACCTTTTATTTATCCATTCATCAGTTGATGGACACTTGGGTTGCTTCCATATTATGGCAATTGTGCATAATGCCTTTATGAACATCCGTGTGCAAATATCTGTTCAAGATCCTGCTTTCAGTTCTTCTGGATGTATATCTAGTAGTGGGATTACTGGGTCATGTTGTAATTCTATAATTAGCTTTCTGAGAAACACCAAGTTATCTTCCACAGCTGCAATGTTTTACATTGCCAGCAGCAGTGAATTAGTGTTTCTATTTCTCTGCATCCTCTCCAACACTTGGTATTTTAAGGTTTTTATTTATTTGTTTGATTGTTTTGTTTTGTTTTTGTTTTTTTAATAGCAGCCATTCTAAAGGGTCTGAAATGCTATCTCATTGTGGATTTGATGTGCTTTTCCCTGGTGACTAATGATGCTGACTATTTTTCCATGTGCTTTCTGGTTATTTGGACATTGTCTTTGAAAGATGTCTGTTCCAGAATTTTTCCCATTTTTTAGTTGGGTTGTTTGTCCTTTATTGTTAAGTTGAAGGATTTCTTTATATATTCTGGATATAAATCTATTATTGGATACATGGTATCTAAATATTTTCTCCCATTGTGTAGGCTGTCATTTTATTTTCATGATAAAGAACTTTCAGTAACAAGCTTTCAGTTAATGAGGCCCCATTTATGTTTTTTCTTTTGTTGTTTGTTCTCTGGTATAAAGTCTAAGAAATCATTGCCTAAGGTCCCAAAGATGCTTCCCTACATTTTCCTCTAGGAGTTTGATAGTTCTCTTATTTTAAAATCTTTGATCTTCTTTCAGTTGACTTTTGTATATGGTGTGAGGTAGAGGTTCTTATTTATTTACTTATTTACTTCATTACTTATTTTTTTACTTATTTATTTTGCAAATAGAGAACTTGTTTTCCCAGCACCATTTGTTGAAGAGACTCTTCTTTTCCAATTGAATGGTCTTTATCACCTTATAAAAAATCAGGTAGCTATAAATGTGACAGTTGATTTCTGAGCTCTCAGTTTGATTCCATTGGTCTATATATCTGTTCCTTTTGCCAGTATAATGCTGTTTTGAATACTGTGGCTTTGTAATAAGTCTTAGAATCAGGAAGTGTTAAGTCCTTCACTCTTCTTTTTCAAGATGGCAATAGCCATTCAGGGCCTCTTACCCTTCCATATAAATTTGATGATTGGCTTTTCCATTTCTGCAAAGATTATTGGAATTTTGATTGAAATTTTATTGACTCTAAAAATTGTTTTGGATGGTATTGACATCTTAATGATATTTAGTCTTCCAATCCATGAACATAGAATATCCTTCCATTTATTTAGGTCTTCTCTAATTTCTTTTAGTAATGTTTTCTATTTTTTTGTGTAAAGTCCTTCATTTCCTTGGTTAGATTTAATTCCAGGGTATTGGATACTTTTAGTTTCTATGGTGAATGGGACTTTTTAAAGCTGATTTCTTCTTCCAATTGCTTATGTATAAAACATTTATTATTTCTTGGTCTTAATCTTGTACCACACCATTTTGCTGAATTCATTTATTAGATCTAGGAGCTTTGCTGTGGAATTTTCAGGGTTTTCTCTATGGAGGATTATCTCATCTGCAAATATGGCAATCTTTACTTCTTCCTTTACAATCTGGATGACTTTTATTTCTTTTTTGTGCCTAAGAGCTCTGACAAGAACATACAGTTCAATGTTGAGTAACAGTGGTGACAGTGGGCATCCTTGTCTTCTTCCTGATCTTAGGGGGAAAGCTTTCAGTCTTTCATTGTTAAGTAGAATGTTAGCTATGGACTTCTCATATATGCCCTTTATCATGTTGAGAAAATTTCCTCTATGCCTAGTGTTCTAAGTATTTTTATCTGGAAAGGGTGCTGGATTTTGTTAAACACATTTTTTGCTTCAAATGAGAGGATCATGTGGGTTTTTTTTCCTTCCTTGAGTTAATGTGGTATGTTACATTATTTGATTTTATGTTGAACCACCTTTGCATACCAGGGATAAATCCCACTTGATCATGGTGTATAGTTCTTTTAATATGATGTTGGATTCAGTTTGCTAGTATTTTGTTGGGGACTTTTGCGAAGAGGCAAAGATGCAACATTAGAGAGATTGGCCTTTAGTTTTCTTTTCTTGTGGTATCTTTACCTGGCTTTTGTATGGGGGTGATTATAGAATGAGTTAGGGAGTGTCTCTCCTCTTCAATTTTTTAGAAGAGTTTGAGCAGAATTGGATTTAAGTCTTCTTGGAATGTTTAATAGAGTTTCCCTGTAAAGCCATCTGATTCTGAACTTTTCATCATTGTGAGGTTTTTGATGACCGATTCAATCTCTTTACTAGTTGTTGAGATATTTTATATCTTCTTGGGTCCCTGTAGGCAGTTTGTGTGTTTCTAAGAATTTGTCCATTTCATTTAGGTTATATAATTTGACAAACAATTGTTCATAGTGTCCTCTTATAGTCTTTTTTATGTCAGTGGTTTCATTTCTGATTTTCATTATTTGTATCCTTACTCTTTTTTCTTCATTTGTTTAGCTAAAGGCTTGTTGGTTTTATTGATCTTTTCAAAGAAACAACTTTGGTGTTGATTCTTGTTTTTTTTGGTTTTTCCTACTTGATTTATCTATACTCTAACCTTAGTTATTTCCTTTCTTCTGCTCACCTTGGGTTTAGTTTGCTCTTCTGTTTCTAGTTTTCCCAGTTTTGAGGTCAGGTCTCTTATATTCAGTCTTTCTTCTTTTTTAATGTAAGCATATAGAGCTATCACTTTCCCTCTCAGAACTGCCTCTGCTGTATCCCATATGTTTTTTATCTTGTATTTTCATTTTCATTCACCTCAAGATATTTCCTAATTTTACTTCTGATTTCCTCTTTAACCCATTGGTTATTCGAGTATATTGTTTAATTTCCACAGATTTATACATTTTCCATTTCTCTCTCTCAGTGAATTCTGGCTTTACTACATTGTGATTGGATAATATACAATGTAAAATGTCAATAGTTTTTAATTTATTGAGTTTTCTTTTGTGACCCAACATATAGTCTATCCTGAAGAATGATCCATGCGCACTCAAGAAGAATGTGAATCCTGTTTACATTGGGTGCTGTGTTCTATATATGTCTGCTAGGTCTAGTTAGTTTAGTGCATCATTCAAGTCCTGTATTACCTTATTGATCTCCTGACTAGATGTTCTATCTGTTATTGAGAGTGATGTGTTAAAATCCTCTCCTATTAATGTAGAACCGTCAAAGTCTCCCGTCAAATCTTTCAGTATTTGCTTCTTAGATTTTGGGGCTCTGCTGTCAGGAAAATATATTCATAATTGTTACATCTTCCTGTTGATTGTCCCCTTTATCAATATGTAATGACTGTCTTTGTCCCTTGTAAATGTTTTTGACATAAAGTCTATTTTATCTGATATTAGTTATAGTCACCCTATCTCTCTTTTTGTTACTACTTGAATAGTATGTTTTTTCCATCCTTTCACCCTCAACCTACTTGTATCTTTGACTTTAAGGTGAGTCTCTTCCAGACAGTACATAGTTGGATCATGCTTTTTTGTCCAATCTGCCATTCTCTGCCTTTTGACAGAAGAGTTTAATCTACTTACATTTAAAGGCTATTAAGCCTTTGTAAGTCTTATTCCTTTTTTGTCCCTCACAACTATTAAAGCCTACTTTTTAAAAAAAGATTTATTTTTTTTAATTTATTTCTCTCCCCTTCTCCACCCTTCCCCCCCCCCCCCTCGGGTTGTCTGCTCTCTGTGTCCATTCATTGTGTTCTTCTGTGACCACTTCTGTCCTTATCAGCAGCACTGGGAATCTGTGTTTCTTTTTTTGTTGCATCATCTTGTTGTATCAGCTCTCCATGTGTGTGGTGCCATTCCTGGGCAGGCTGCACTTTCTTTCACGCTAGGCAGCTCTCCTTACATGGCGCACTCCTTGCGCATGGGGCTCCCCTACACGGGGGATACCCCTGCGTGTCACAGCACTCCTTGCACACATCAGCACTGCACATGGGCCAGATCCACACGGGTCAAGGAGGCCCAGGGTTTGAAATGCAGACTCCCTATCCATTGGGCCAAGTTCACTTTCCTAAAGCCTACTTTTATATTAATTTGCTTCTTTGTGTTGTACAATATTGAGTGCCTTTTCATTTCTATCTTGGTATATTTTTTCATCTATTTTCCTTGTGGTTTCCATGGATTTAAAATGCAACATCTTAAAAAATAACAATCATATTTAGTTTAATACCAAATTACGTTCAATAGCATGTACATATACCTTTACTAAAACCCTCTGTCCCCCCATCATTTTTTGTGCTTATTACCACTTACATCTTTATACATTGTATGTCCCAAAACCTAGATATATCATTTACTTTTTTATGAGTTTTAGCCCCTATAGGATGTAAAAAGTGGATTTACATACCAAACCGTATACTACAATAATACTGGCATTTATAATTACCCAAATGGTTACCTTTACCACAGGTCTTTATTTCTTTATGTGCTTTGAACTTTCCAGTGTCTTTTCCATTCAGTCTAAAGAGCTCCTTTCAGCATTGCTTGTAGGACAGGTCTAGTGGGGATGCATATCCCTCAGCTTTTATTTATCTGATAATGTCTTAATCTCGCCTTCATTTTTGAAAGAGAGACTCATTGGATATAAAATTCTTAGCATAATGTTTTCTTTTAGCACTTTAAGTATGTCTACCCACTACCTTCCAGTCTCCAGGGTTTCTGGTGAGAAATCAGCACTCTAATTGGGCCTCCCTTGTACAGAACTCTGCTTCTGCTGTTGTCAGCGGCACAGGAATCTGTATTTCTTTTTGTTGAGTCATCTTGCTGCATCAACTCTTCGTGTGGGTGGCACCATTCTTAGGCAGGCTGCACTTTTTTTTTGTGCTGGGCAGCTCTCCTTTCGGGGTGCACTCCTTGCGCATGGGGCTCCCCTACGCGGGGCACACCCCTGCGTGACAGGGCACTCCTTGCGTGCATCAGCACTGAGCGTGGGCCAGCTCCACACGGGTCAAGGAGGCCCGGGGTTTGAACCGCGGACCTCCCATGTTATAGACGGACACCCTAACCACTGGGCCAAGTCCGCTTCCGCTAAGCTTCTTGAATGTGCATATTCACAACTTCTGCTAAGTTTGGGTAGTTCTTTGTCATTATTTCTTTGACTATTCTTTCTGCCCCTTCTCTTTCTTCTCCTTCTGGGACTCCCATAATGTGTATATTAGTGCCCATATTTCTTTTTCTTTTCCACTCCTCAGTCTAACGCATTTCAAGTATCTTGTCTTCAAGTTCATGGGTTCTTTCTTCTGCCAACTCCAACCTGCTTTTGAAACCCTCCAGGGCATTTTTCATTTCAGTTAATGTGCTCTTCAATGCCAGTGGTACTGTTTGGTTCTTTTTAAAATTTCAATCTCTTTACTTAGACTCTCATATTGTTTATTCATTGTTTTCCTGACATCCTGTAGTTCTTTTTCTGTACTTTACTTCATCTCCTTGAGCATTTTTAATATCATTTTGTTAAAGCGTTGTTTGGTATGTCCATATTCTCATCTGCCTCATTGGCGTTTTCTATATTTTTATACTCTTCCTTTGGATATTTCTTTGTTTGTCTTGTACTCTTTTGTTGCACATTGTACATTTTAATATTTTAAAATGTTAACTCTTGGAATTACTCCATGGGATGTCTTTTCTCTGGTTTTGTATCCATCTGGTGATGAGACAGAGGTTTTCTTGAGCTTTAGCTCTCCTATCAAGAACATCTTCCCATGGTGAATGCAGGGTGCAGGGTTTTCACTGTCTTTCTGTGCCTTTGTCTTGTCCTGAGTTTTTGCTTATTAGTTGTTTTGGAGTTAACCTGTTTACAGGAGTTTGGTTGTCCCCTCTGTTTCCCAGGAGACAAACCCCCCTCTCCTGGGTATTTGAATCAATGGACCTTTGTTCCAGACTATCCACCTCTATAGTTTTTTTTTTTTTTTTAATAGTCCTTTCCTTGTCTCAAGTGGCTTTTGCCTGGAGGGCAAATTCTGAAAGGAGGGTCACTTCAGAGAGGATATCACAAAGTCAGTATTTCCCAGCCAATACAGGGTCAGAGACCCACAAGGAGATGTAGACCAGCTCCAAAGTGCCCTGGGGAGGGTAACAGAAAGAGTATCTAAAGCTTCTCCAATGGCTCTCCACAGCTGAGCTTTCCTGGACTGCCCAGCAAATGCAGCCCTTCAGCTAACTGTTCACCACAGCCCTGAGAAAGTGCTTGTGTCTTTAAATCTCCATCAGCTCCACCCCTATCTGAGGAGGATTGAAACAACAGTTGTGCTCCCTTTGTCCATGGTGGGTTGACACAATAGCTGCCCTCAGAGCCATAACCCAGCTATCTGACTTTCCTAATTAAAAGCTGTGGTCAGAGATTAGCCATGCTTACTCCTGTCCTTGGGGAAGAGGACTTTTACATCCCTTACTGTCATCAGCAGCTAGCCAGGGACAGACCACACATAGAGAACAATTTATAATTCTTTACCATAATTTATCCGCCTCTTCTTTTCACTCTTTCTTGGCTGCTGTACAGTGTTCTTTGGCCCTCTGGAATTTCCAAATAGTTGTTTCAGGCAGTTTATGCCAGCATAATGGCTATTTTGGTGGATGGACTGAGTCCTTGATCTTCCTCCTCCACCATCTTCCTTGGAAGTGCCCCCTTGTTGCCGTAATGAACTTTTAAAATGAATTTTTAAAATGCAGCCTCTTCAAGATTTGTTGAATATATTTCTCCTCCCCACCTTTCTATCTAATAATGAATTTGTGCAAACAAATTTAAGAATGTAAAATAGACATGTAATCTCGCTCACTCTGTGGTAAGATTAACTATGGTTGATTCATAAACTCAAAATTTACTGACTCATATCAGCAAAAATGAGTATTCCATTTTCCTAGAAAAATGGATAAAAGTAAATGTCCTCAGCTTTTTAATTTATTTCATGGAAGTTTTACTTATTCTGGGAGAGAGTAAATGATTATTTGGAGACAGTTTTTCCCTTTGCCTGTCCATAAAGCATTTATGAGGGATTCAGAAAACCAAGACCATTAAATTGCCACCAGTATTTATGGTCACATATATTTATGCCCTTGTTGTTTTTTATCAGGTTGGCATGCTATCTGCTGTTCCACACTTAGTAATGACTATTATTGTGCCTATTGGAGGACAAATTGCAGATTTTCTAAGAAGCAAGCAAATTCTTTCAACCACGACAGTGAGAAAGATCATGAATTGTGGGGGTAAGTATATAAGTATATAAGTGGTACTAGGATACATTTTTAGTTCACTAAGTTCTGATTTACATGAGTACTCATTTTAATACTCATCTTAAATTACATAGTTGCTGTTAAATTTGTGCCTTCATTATTCATTTAAAATCTTTTTCCCTTCTTTAAATGCTTCATTACTCCAGTTTTAAAGAAGTCTATAGTAATGTATCATTTGCATGTAACGAACTTGGCCTTTCCCATCAATGAGACTTGATGTTATTTTGGATGTTTTAACACCACAAGGAAAGCTTTAGTAATCATCACTGTGCATAATTTTTTATTATTGTTCCTGTGTTAAGATAGACTTCCTGGAGTGGAATTGCTAGGTCATTATGTACGAGAATTCTTAGTACTTTTGGCTCATTGATAAAGTTCACACAAATTTCTCAAGTGTTTCCATATGTTTGCTTCTGAAGGTTTTGGCATGGAAGCAACACTGCTTTTGGTTGTTGGCTATTCTCATACCAGAGGGGTAGCCATCTCATTCTTGGTACTTGCAGTGGGTTTCAGTGGATTTGCCATATCTGGTAAGATATATTTTAGCTTTGCTTTTGTGACATCCTTTTATTTTGGCTTATGATAACACATGTAAATTTTCTATTTCCTTCTTTGTTATTTTGACTCTTGAGAAACTTTTCTCCACATATTTCCATTAGAAAATAAGAATAATAAAATATCTAGAATATTTAATTTGAATTTGTTACTACTCACTTTCCCCTGTTTTTTTTTTCTCTCCTCTCTGTGAAGTGAGCATCACATATTAAGTACCAGCTGAGAAATCATATCTCACTCCACTCCCAACATATCCCTGAGTAAGGTCATCAAAATGTAGTTTTAAACACATGCTATATACCAGGTCGCTTATAAAGAGTTGTAGTAGGGTAGTAGAGAATAGTCTATAGACACTTATTTCTGAGAGCTTTAGGATTATCTGAATCAAAGCTTATGTGTGTATTTCAGGTTTCAATGTTAACCACCTGGATATTGCTCCAAGATATGCCAGTATTTTAATGGGCATTTCGAATGGGGTAGGCACATTGTCAGGAATGGTATGTCCCATCATTGTTGGTGCAATGACAAAGAATAAGGTAAGATAGAGCAAAATAAATGTTCAGTTGTGGAAAAGTCTCTCTCATGGCTGGGAAAAGAGTTCATACGTCCTCTTTGGCATTCTCTTTCTGGTCCAGTTACCTCAAATCTGAATAGCAGAGATAACTGAGGCTCAAAAGAAAATATCTCCTTAGGAACTCTGAGGGAGCCCACTTCCCCAGCCAATAAGCAACATGCTTCTTGACACCTGTTAACATTTCTGATATCCCTGGAGAGGCAAATACACTGTTTGCTCCTAGCTTATTAGATAAGGCAAACAGGAGTCTTCTAAGTTTTATTTGTAGAACTCAATTGAGACTCATCTGCAGTTATCCATGGACAGATATTATTACGAGCTATTTGTCCTTATGTTGCAGTGTTTCAAAATTAAAGTTTGTCTGAAGAAAAAAAAAAGGAATGGGAGAAAAAGGTAATTAAGTCAAAGAAAAGGAAAAGAAAGATTATGAGGTTTCTTTTTAAATTCATCAGCCCATAGATATATTTGGAGTTTTATTTCAGAACTTTCAGATTTTAAATAATGGAGATCCTAATATTCTATAGTGTCTTTCTATCAGTATTTTCTTTCCAAAATTAGAACATGGGTTTTCTGTGAAGATAGTATTTTTATGAAAAGCTTGATAGTGGAATATTCAGTGAAGATATTAAACTGTTCAACCATGAGAAGGTTGTTCTCTGATTGCCACTTTTTGTCACTGCAGTCACGTGAAGAGTGGCAGTACGTCTTCCTGATTGCTGCCCTGGTGCACTATGGTGGAGTTATATTTTATGCAATATTTGCCTCAGGAGAGAAGCAACCCTGGGCAGACCCTGAGGAAACAAGTGAAGAAAAATGTGGATTTATCCATGAAGATGAACTCGATGAAGAAACAGGGGACATAACTCAAAATTATATAAATTATGGTACCACCAAGTCCTATGGTGCCACAACACAGGCCAATGGAGGTTGGCCCAATGGGTGGGAAAAGAAAGAGGAATTCGTACAAGAAGACGTACAAGACTCATACACTTACAAAGACCGAGATGATTATTCATAACAAAGCTACTGGCTGGATTTATTTTTAGTGTTTGTGATTAAATTAATTGTTATTGCACAAAAAAAGTGTGGTGTAAACATGTAAACATATTACTTGACAAAGTCCTGTAAAAATGAAAACAAAACAAACCCACAAAGTTACCATCAAGTGCAATCTGTGGAAGTTGTGAAATTCAAACATTTCCATTCAGGTCATTCATTGTTGTGTTTGTAATTTAAAGGTTTACTGATCAAAATCGTAGAAACAACTAGTTACTCATTGGATTCATATGAGCTAAAACTCATTGCCATTTAATAAAGCACAACTAAAGCAGATGGCACATTCCATCCTGCAAAGGTTAGGAAGCCAAAGCTACTTGATCATGAAAAATGCACTTATGTATTTTGTTACACTGTATTGCAAGATATCACTCAGAAGTCCTGTTTTTTGTTTTTTGTTTTTTAAAGAGTGATACTGTCATGTTTGCTGCATCAGGTTTGGCAACGTTTATTACATGTAAAGCATGAAGTTGGGATATTCTCAATTGAAGACATATGTTGTGAGCTAGCAACTAGCAAGGTATACGAAATTCTTATTGGGATTACCTAGCATAAGTTATTTTGCTGGACCTCAAAAGGAATATCTTGCAGTGTTTTATATATGAACTGCTTGGGCACAATCACTTATTTCTGTGAAAGAGACCTTGTAGAGCGAGGGGTATGCTTCATGTTCTTCCATGCATTTACCTAACAGTATAAAACACTTCACATTTCAATAAAATCTGACTTTTCATGTAGCATATCAGATAACTTTTTTGCAAAAAAATATAAAAATGAAATAGACTTCAATGTATTTTTTATTACAACTTTGTACTGGTTGTAACTTACAATAGGAAAAAAGATGTATACACATTTAAGAATCTAATAAGAAATTTACTGTGGAGAAATAGCCCTTAAAATGCAATATTAACAACAAAGGAAGTAGAAAATGGTTTAGATATCCTTCTTCCTTAATACTAAATACTATATGAAACTTGTGCCACAGAGCTATATATAATATGAAAAGATAAACTTAATAGAGATATTGTAAGTAGAAAATTTTATTATTTTAAAGTCCCATTTAAAATATATTTGTCTTAAATACATAGGACAATAAATTATATAAAAATAATATCTATATATCTGTATATCTTATACATATCCATGCACAGAAACATAATAAACAATCTTCACATGAAACCAAAAATAGCATACACCTAATGTTGGGTTAGGGGACTGCAATTTCTACTTTCATAGAGTCATAGAATTTTAGATGGGGAAGAGGCATTTTGCTTGTTATTTCTTAATATAACGAAACAGAAATCGCAACATTTGTGTACCAAGCAATAAGTGCAATGCATAAAATTTCCTGTCTGTATATTATCTTCATTTTGCTTGTAGTAGCTGTTTGGGTGGTTGAAATACCTTTTTCTTTTTAAAGAGATAACATCATACCTCTAAATAATGTTCTAAAATGATAATGCATTTCCCAATTCAAATTGAAATACTATTGGTGTATTTAATTGTCTCTTCTGGGTATTTGATCTGTTCATTGTATTGTGCTAGTGACTGGAGACCCTGCTACTGCAAAATATAAAACAAAGTTTGTTTTAAAAATGCAAGCCATCCTTGACCTTAATAAAAATAAAAATATCTTTTGCTTTGCGTCTCAAAGTGATGTAATGTGATCATAGCTTTTGTTGTGTTGAATGAAAAGATGTGGATTGTTATTTTGTTGCCACAAAGTATTAATAAAATGCTCTATTTAGCCTTTGTTAAAAAAATACATTAATTTGGGTTTATTTTATTTAGTTTGTAGCTTTAATGTGAATTTAGCTGGGGAATGCCCCACAGAAACCAAATCTATGCTCTTTTTAGCCACTTGATTTCTTTTTTTTTTTTTAAGGTACTGGGACCAGGGATTGAACCTGGGACCTCCTATGTGGGAAACCAGCACTCAACCACTGAGTCATATCAGCTTCCCTGACTTTTCCCTTTTGTTTGCTTGTTATTTGTTCTTTATTGTTTTTAGGAAGCACCAGGAACCAAACCTGGGACCTCTCGTGTGGGAAGCAGGTACTCAACCACTTGAGCCACATCCGTTCCTGCCACTTTATTTTAATGGAAGAATGTGGTATTCTTTAGATTGTATGGGATGCAGTTCCACAGAGAGAGTTTTAAATCAAGAAGTAGGTCTTGAGTCCAACCCCATCTTCCAACAGTCATCTTCTCACAACCTCTGCTAAATTTAAAGAGTTCTATTTAAGGGAAAACCCCCAATTTGTCACTAGCAATGATAATACCTAATGTTAATTCCACACATACCTTGTGTTGGGTCCTGCCCTAAGCATTTTATGAATAGCATCCTATCAACTCCAAAATGACCTTCCAAAGTAGGTATATCTTTTTATTCCCAGCTTACAAGTAAAGAAGCCAAAGTTCAGAAAAGTTAAGTCACTTTCCCAAGGTAAAATAGAATAAGGAGATATAATGTTTCAGTCAAACCAGCAAGTGGTGAGAAAAGTTTATCTGAAAAGGTGATCATTTAATTCAGATTTTATAGAGACTGAAAGCATTTAGCTGCTGAAAGGGACTTATGAGATGATTATTTGACTTCCCTTACTTAAGAAATGAAGACACTGGAGATCAATAAAGGAAATTGACCTGCTCAAGGGAACACAGAGAATATTACGGATTTGGAACTATTATAATTAGCTGTCCCTTTGTTATTTTTATTTTCTTTTTAGCCAGGGTTTTAGTCAAGGAATTAAGTAAATGAATTTTATTTATTTATTGCTTAATAAACACTATCTATCTCTCTACCTATCTATGTATCTTTTTATTTACTGCACGCATACCACTAAAACCACAGAGTGAGTGGGAGTTAGGAGGTAAAGGAATATGTTTTCTCTTCCAAGAATCCTCTGCATAAAAAACACTGGTCAGAGATCCATCCTGGGCATTAAAGAGGCTCATATGCCATCTCTGTGTAACTCAGTGACAGGAATGAAAATGTTTTGATTTGAATACTACATTATTTCCAAAATTTCATAACCCCAAAATTCACATTTCCTGTAAGAAAATTATTCAAATGATGTCTCCTAATATTACCACTGACCACATTAATTTTCTCTTATCATGACCAGAGACAGTAGTCGTAAACTGTAGTTTTGAGGCTTTTATGGACCCCAGAAAACCATGTCCTTAGAGCTAATTCATTCCTGTGGGTCAAAAGTATTGTAAATGGGACCTTCTGATTAGATTACTTCAGTAGGGTGGGGCGTAATCCACTCACCTGAGTCCTTTATAAACCGGATGAATATGGAGAGAAAGCCACAGGAGCTGAGAGGAAGGAAGCCAGAGGAAACCAGAAGCTGAAAACCAGGAAACAAAAGGGGGGTAAGCAGCAGATGCTGCTGTGTTCCTTGTCTTGTGAGAGTCCAGGATTGCAGGCAGCTGGTCTTCAGGGAGAAAACCATCACCAGATGAAGCCTCCATTTCGACAATTTCACAGCCTCAGACTGCAAGCTTATACGTTAATGAATCTCCATTGTAAAACCCAACCCATTTCTTGTATATTGTGTTTTGGCAGCCTAACAAACTAAAACAGTCATTTCCCCTGTTTACTCCTCCCTTCCTCTTTCTCATTTTCATCCTTCCCACCCCAGTGCTTATTCCCACCTGGATCTTTTTGTGTATCTAGTATTTTGCAATTGCAAAATGCTTTCCCATGCATTACCCCACTTTATCCTCATGCATTACCCCACTTTATCCTCACATCTGCCTTGTATAAGAGAAAGACCATGTATCATTACTGATATTTCTATTTTCCAAATAAGGTAACTGGGACTAAAAGGGTGTATTTAACTTAAAATTTTCACAAGCAGGGCTGGAACTAGAATACAGATTTTCTTGCCACAGCAAGATAGCATTTTCTTTTTACCTTTAAATCACTTTATTGCTCTTCTGATTATAAATGTAGTATTTGCTTTTGTGGGAGGGAAGAAGAAAGCTTCACTAGGCAAAGAACAGTAAAAAACACGAAATTCATATGTATTTGATAAGTTGCAAACTTGAAATCTTTTCGATTTATTATTGTGATCTTTTTCCATTTACAGTATATCATATATATTTTCCTTTTTGAATGATACTTATATAGCCTAATATTCTTTTACTTATAGTGAAATAATTATAATTTAACCAATCTTATTTATAAACATTTTAGTTATTTCCAATTTTTATCTACTATAAACATTGATGTTACAAATATCCCTGTGTATTTATCTCTGCACTCTTCTCCCTTTATCTGTTAGCTTGTGTGGCTCTTTTGGGAAATGCAAAGGCACATATACACACCTTTAACCACTACATCCATGATGGATAGTCAAGTTCAAGTTCTGTGGCTTATTGTTCCTGTGTCTACAGAGAGTATGACTGGCAACTGGCTATCTTGAAGTTCATTTACTAATTCACTTATTCACTCAATGAATGCTTGTTGAGCACTTTTGTGTGTTAATATGTGTTAAGCAGTTTTGCTGTGCGAGGCACTGGGAATACAGTGGAGAAAAGATAAACCCAGGGAGCCTGAAGTCTAGTCCACTCCCTGAGTGCGGTGCTCCCAGCTGTAAGTCAGGCCATACAGATATGACTGAGAGAGAAGGCTCCTGGACATCGGGTTTCTCTAACTTACACAAGAAAGGATTTTTTCTTAACCCCAAAACTCTCAGGAGGGGCAGCATTCAAGATGCTCCCTATGTCATTTTTATCATTTTTTTTTTTAGCTTCTGGTAAAAACAAAACAAAACAGATATCCCCATGTTGTAGAGAGCTTTAGGGGTGGGGAGAGGTCAGCATCTACCACCCTCAGGGCCTGGATCTCTGCAGAACCGGACGTGTCTGAAATTCTACACACATTTCCTAGTTCTCCTTCAGGTTGCTTTCCTGCTTATATACCCTCCCCTGATCTTCCCATGATCTACACATTTTCTCTTTCCATTTTCCCCTTCATAAACATGCTGCCTACCTGAGTTTTAACAACAGTAAGCTACTGCAATGTAATTCTTTACTATAGTGATAAAACTAGCAGGATTTTTGCTTTTTCTCTCTTTCTCTTTGCATCCTTATATAAGACTTTAAACTATAATTATCATTGACTTGCTGTCTGAAGCACCTTCTTTATGAAGAAGGTCTGTCTAATGCACCTCAGTCCCTTAAAATGTTTGAGCTTCTCCAGGCTTCCTAAGGCAGCCAGGCACCCAAAAAGTGTCATAGTTTGAGCACATCACTCTTTGCTCTGTTCAAATTCAGTAGCTTTTATTGAAAGAAACCATTGGTTTTCACAGAATGAAAAAAAAACCCTCCTATTTTATGAAATCCCTTCTGAGGATAGGTTTTATTATTTTGCCTAATATGCATTAGGTAAAGATCCTTGGGATTTTAAGGGTCTGAGGAATACTTTTCCTAATGCATTAATGCACTGTCAACAAATAGACATGAAAGGGCATGGAGCCCATCATGTGTCCTTCTTTGTTCCATTCTCTAGGAAACTCAGACACATCTTTTCCCCTCAATTACTGTTTTCATCTCCCTTCCTCATTTGCATTTTTTTCTTTTACTGTTTGTTTGTTTAGATGTTATTTAACATTGATTTTATTTTAAAGGAGGATGTGGAAGAAGGATCCAATAATAATGATAATAATAGTAATCATTTCTATGGCGCTTATGAAATGTCAGCCACTGTTCTCAGCATTTATACATATCAAATCACTTAATCTCCACAATAATCTTGTGGGGCAGATACTATTTTTAACCTCAGTTTATAAATGAGAAAATCTAGGCACAGAGAAGTAACTTACCCAGAGTCATAGACTGAAAGGGAATGAAGCCAGATGTGAACAAAAGCAGTCTGGCTCCAGATTATAAACTCTTTAGCACTACAGTCCACAGCATCTAAATGTAATTTGTAGCTGGGTTTGATGATTAAATCAAATAATAAATGTAAAATATTTAGCACCCCTCATAATAGTAGATGTTTAACAAATATTAGTTCTCTTTTTCCTTTTCCCATGATGCTAAGTAAATCTTCAAGTATGACTTCCTTGCCAAATTTGTCACATTGGGCCATTTTGGAAACCATCCCTTGATATTTTTACTTTGACCACAGCTAAATTACTTGGATCGGTTGCCTAAATTATTTTTCAGCTTATATTTTGTGAGTTGTATGTGAGAAAAAGTAAGGGCAGAACAATAGGCATTACAGAATGCAATTTATGTAAAACATAAATATATACTTATAAAAATATAAAATACTATAGCTGTTTAGTAAGAGTATAAAGATATGGACTGCATCTGTAATGGACATTCAATAAATTAGTAAGTTTGTCAAGTAACACATATTTACTGAGAACTTATCATGTAGCAGGTGCTAGGAATTCAGTGGGGAAAAGACTACATGGTCCCTTCCTTCATAGAGGTGGTGACAGATGGTAAAGAAATGAAAAAAAAAAATCAATTGCAATTTTGATAGAAGCTATATACAATTTTGAAGAAACATAGTTGCATAGGAAATTTAAATGGGGGACCAAACCTAATCTATGGGTTGAGGAACATTTCCTCAGGGATGCAGGGGTGGCAGAGAGTGATAGAAGAGAGTTTCAGGAAGAGGAAAGAGCATGAGCAAAGGCACCAAGGTAGGAAAGAGCTTGGGAAGTAATCATTTTAGTATTGGAGCCTTAGCACTAACTAAATATTAGTAAGTACACATAGAGTAAATTGTTCAATATGTAGAAATTCTAATCAGCTACACTTAATTCTAGCATAATAAAACATTTTCTCAGGAGCTACAATATTTTTCCATTCATTTCTTCATTCAACATCTACTGAACCATGTACTTGCCAATTTCAATACTCTGGGGATGCAAAAATGAATGAAGCAAGATCTCTATCCTTGAGAAACTCACAGTTTAGTGGAGAAGGATGTATAAACAGGGTAGGAATAGAATGTCATCAACAAAGAGAAATTTCATGTACACAGAATCTCCCTTTTGAGTGGGAAAGTCCACATTGCAACCATCATATTCACAATCATTCCTTCCCTAAGTCTACCACATTACAGCTTTCAGAGAACTTACACATTCTTCTTGTCACAATTTGCAGGTAAGTATTTATGTATGTTTATGTATTTAACATCTAATTCTCTCACCTAAACTTTAAATGCCATGAGAGGCAGAAACCATATATTTTGTTCTCCATACTATATCCAATGCCTGGAATTGATTAAGAGCTAAAAAAATATATCTTGAGTGAATGAAAGGATGAATTTGATATGCACAGCAAATTCTGGAGGTAGCCAGACTACTATTATCCCCTCCATTAAAGTAATTCTTTTGAAAAAGAGAAGGTGAAAGAAAGATTGAAGACATTGAGCTAGACTTTGAAAGAGAAATAGATGTTTGTCCATCATATAAGGGTTGGAAAGGCATAGAGACAAAGGGCACATCATCAGGAAATCATGGAAATGTGTCAACCATGGGTGTTTGGAGAGGAGTGAGCTGACTGTTGTGGTAGGAATATCAAATGCCATGTTCTTAGAAACAAATATAACACTGACTAGAATATTTAGGATAGCTGTGCAGCAACTATTAATAAGATGCCAGACTAAGGTGTTTAAATTTCATCATATAAATAAAGGAATTTTAAGGGTGGTGGTCCTAAGATGATCAGATTTGTCTTGTTGACTGAAGCATGGGAGTGGGGAGAGACTGGAAGCATGTTCTGTATGAGAGTGCCAAGGAAGACTTGGAGAGGGAAGAAGATGTGCCCATGGAACTGTGGTGTCTTTCCAGATGTCAAGACAAAAGCTTGGTGTATCTGTTCCCTTCTGTTCCTTCCATATCCACCCACTCACAACTCAAAACCCAAAGCAGGATGTGGATAATCAAAAGAGGTTGACAAATGCATGATTCATACTTTCTGCAACTTGTGTAATGATTCAAAGTCAAAGTAACTCACTTGTTCCTGACCTCAGCAACTCTGGACAAAAAGAACCACATGCAGTATGACATGAATATATTATATTGTTCTTCCTTTCTCTTTCTTCTTTTTAAATACCTTGCCAGAAGCATTAAGGTTATTCACAAGGAGAAGAGGAAGACTTTCAGTGTTGACTTTGCTTTCCCTTTCATATACAGGGATTTATTTATGCCACAGGTATCCCCACATTAGCCTCATTCCTCAAGAAAATCAATGAACTCAACCCAGGGAACAATAGACTCATCTTAATGGTAGAGTCAACATAGGCTTATGCACATAAAAACTCATCATTTTTCTGTGCTTTTTTCTTTATTCAATTTCTTTTCTTAACAAAGCACGATTCTGTATGATGTGCCTGCAAATAAAGATGAAAACTTGACAAATTATCTGAGGGCTTTCAATGTTGGAATCTCACTTGAATATCAGTAAAGATGGACTGTATGCTTGCTTATATTAGGGATTTAACTTTAAAAAAAACATAGGGAGTGTTAGGTGTTCCAAAATAACTTCTTCACTGGGATTTGTTTAGTGTAATGGGAAGAACACTGGACTTGGCTTCTCATCAGACCTATAACCATTTATGAGCAAACTACTCAAATTATCCAAGCCTCAGTATTTTCATCTGCAGAATGGTCATAACAATGCATAACTCACTGAATTGCCGTAAAAATTAAATGAATTGAGTTAATCTGAAAGTTTTGTAAATTTTTATAAAGTGTCAGCCAAACAAATGTAGGGATTTAAAATTCCTCCCTCGAAGTGAAGGTAGTAGGTCTTCTAGAGACTCCTAGTAAGAGGAAAATATTTAAGTAAATGTAAAATATATTATACCATTAACAAATAGGACCAGTGCTATTTCAGATACATCACAAAACTTGATCTTGGATGGGATAGACCCAAGTGAAATGAGTGGGCTGGAAACTGGAAAAGATCTGTTCTCCAGAGAGGGTAGGCTCAGTAGAAACACTGCTGGGGAAAGGGGAGCAAGAGCAGCCAAATGACTGCATGGAAACCCAAAGCAGGGATGGGGAGAAAGGGAGCAATGAAAAGAAAGGGAATGGTCTTGGAACGTTGGTGTGTCATACTTTTCTCTCCTTACTGACAGCAAGTAACTTTCAGTTCCATGTGGTCTTGATTTATCTTGGCTTTATTATTTGTTTGTATTTGTGCTCCATAGCAACTCACTGAAGGGGCATGGCATATCTTAACTTCTCTTCATATTTCCCCACAGTGTCCAAAACTGTGTCTCCCATTTAATAATAATAAAATGCAGAATCTAGTGGTGGGGAACAGTGTCCAGCACCAAATCTGAACACTCACAACATCCCTCTTAGGTATTATGAGAACTTACCCAGCTTTTAGTCTTTATTCAGATACAAATTTCTCCTTTAATGTTTTCTCCTTCATTTCTGTCTTCTACTGTGAGGAATAAGAGTCTTGAAAAACACTGTTACATTTGGCTTAGTCTAGGCATTGGTTTCCCAGTATTTTCTGCAAGACATGCAAGAATATGCTCTCCTGATCCCACCACTAACAAGGCTAGCAATGGGAAAAATGAACATGCATTCTAGACGGTGAGGAAGACATCACAGAGATGTCGCATTATCATTCCACTGACAAGGAGTTGTTCTGACAAGACACGTTGTTGGTCCCCTCAAGGATCAAATGGCAGAAGCCCTATATAAAAGGGCAAGAAATAAAATGAGCACTGGAGACAAGGGCATAAAACAAGTGTACTTTGCTGTGTGACTGGTATCCCAAATCACTCAATAGCCCAAGTTCTTCCACATGGTTTTGTGTCTTATTCCATGCGTAATATCACTTAGAAAATTCAATAGCAGTAATCAATAAAATATGAACATCAGTCACCACAGAAGACCAAACTATTATTTGGAGTAATACATTTATTTAAAAATCAACCACTATGTATATAGTGCAATGTGAGATCTGCAGAGTACATGCAATTCTGAAAAGTTGCCTGAAAATCAAAGCCAGAATCACTCTGGGTTGCTCTGCTTCTGAGTTCTAATAAGGCCACATAACGTTAAACCTGAAGTCTACTCCTGGCTCTATATCCAACTTCCATTTGGGGGAGTTTCCCTTGGGCTGCCACATCCATCTGAATCATGGACTAAGCATCTGCTATATTAGGCCTAGAGAGTTGATCCACCAAAGCTTGCTGCATGGGATTCTACTAAGTGCTTCTATCCTCTAACACTGTTCCTGTTAGTACCATGCTGGCTGAAGGGGTATTGCTCTCCCACAGCCACTTCTCCCTCATATGACCCACCATTGGCCAATGAATTACAAAGAAAAAGATGAGTTTAGAAGGAGACCATTCCTTCCTTCTGGTTGAGGCCACGTCATGCTGGGGTACATTGCTTGGCATGCAGAGTTCTGTCTGGATTTCAGCCACTAATGGCTTCCTCAGGCACACTTGCTCAAATGTATGGGTCTATCCTCCACCACTCTGATTCTTCCTTTAATTACTCAGAGTAGACTGAAGACAAGCTGCGGTTTTTAACAAACATTTATCAAAGAAAAGATTCAGGAATGTAGAAGATTTCAATGCAGAGATTTTCAACTGGTCTCTGTAGAGATATTACAAACATTAGGTCTATAGAGACTAAGCACAGTATACAACAGAAAGGGGAAGGCTAGTTGGGATGTGTTGGCATGGAAAACTCATGCCCAACCTAAAGGGGGCAATAGCTACTCAATTCTAGAAGATGGCTGCCTTGAGGGAATGATGTCAGTTTTTTCAAGAAAGTCTAAAAGTCCAGACATTTATGTGACACCACACATTTTTTTTTAATTGTTGGCAAACATAATGGCAACTTAAAAAGCAATGCAAGCTGAACAAAATGTCTCCAGGCCATTTGGCCCTCAGGTTCACACTTTGAAATCTCTGGACTGGCAGTTTAAAGGTTCCATGCCTTGGGTCTTCTTCAGGCATCTCTTATAGGATGCCACACATTTGTATCAGGATTGATTTCCTGGCAAGCTCTAGATAACTACCTACCTTGCTCCAGGCCTGTGTTCCTATACCAGCGACCATCTTTCCCCTCCATCTTCAGCTATGCTCAAAAACATCTCCCCACTTCAGAGGCCAGTCACAAGGGATTGAAATCCCAAGCGAGAAAGTATTTCTATCCTCTCCAAGTTTAAGGCCTGGTACCATTCCAAGTGTGCGTGTGTATAAATGTGTGTGTGTATTTGCATAGTGACATTTATTTCATACCTTGGAGATAGTTTTTTTTTAAAAAAAAAAAACAAATAAAGAAATATGTGTGTTAAAGCAAAAATAAAGAAAGGTAGTGTGATGGAAAAGGATGTTGGGAATGTGGGGATCTACCTTAGGTTGTATTGGCAAGAAAGCCTCTGTGAGGAGGAATCTTAAAGAGGGTTTATTAGAAGCGGGGCTTGAGATGGGGATCCTTGTGATGATTTTCTATAGGTGTGCTCTCAGAAGAAAAAAAACTAGGGAAAAAAGGGAGGTCAGGGGAAGAAAGTTAAGCAGGGTGGTCTCAATTGGAGACTCCCTTCAGCCTGGTCTCACCAGGAGCTCAAGAGAATGAAGATGCCTGCCAAGTTGATTCCACCTTGAGGCAAAAAGGCTGGCCTTTTGTATCCCACTGTCAGTTAGTTCTTGGCTTCAGGCTGTCTCTTGGCGACAGGAGTACAATCTCTTAGGCAAAGCATCTGAGGGCAATTCTTAGAAAAGATGGTAGCTGTGAACTGTTAACAACCAATACTCCTGTTCACTAGGGAAGGGGTGCACCAGCATAACAAAGGAGATATGAACGGGGCATCAACCATATCCACTACTTCGGGTGACATTTGATCTGGGACCTGAAAGATAAGAAATAACTTATTATCTAAAGAAAGAATTCTGACAAGTGTCACTTGCCTGGTAATGAGTTTGGTTAATTCTTCTGAAACTCAGTGGAAATATGAGCTGCTCACTGAGTGAGAGCATGTAGGAGCATGAGATGAAATGTAACTGGAGAAGTAGATGGTGTCTCAGTTATCAAGGCTTCTTTAACAAAGTACCAGAGATTAGCTAGATGAAACATCAGGAATTTATTTTTTTCACAGTTTGGGAGGCTAGAAGTCCACAATTTAAATGTCAGCAGACTTTCTCTACAGTTTGTAGTGTCTGGTGGTGCTTGCTGTCAATCCACAACTCAATCTGTGTCTCCAGCTGTCTCTTTCCCTAGTTCCTACTACTGTGTCCAAATTTCCTCTCTATAAGGACTGCAATTATATTGAATTAAGGTCTATCCTGATTCAGTTTGAACTCATCTTAACTAATAACATCTTCAAAAATCCTATTTACAAATGGTTTTACATCCACGGGATTGGGGGGTTAGGATTTGAACATGCCTTTGTAGGGGACATGACTCAATCCATCACAGTGGTAACCAAGACCAATATGGATTTTTTGTAAATGTGATGGGAAACCATTAAAAGGTTTTTAGCAGAAAATGATATCTGATTTAAATTCCAGAAAGAGATTTAAGGCTCCCTTGAGGAGCACTCATTTTAAGGGAAGCAAAAATAGAGGCAGGGAGACCAGTTAGATTACTGTAGTGTACAGTTGACTGACAGTAGGGCTTGAGCTAGAACAGTAGTTGTAGAAAAGGTGAGAAATAGTCTGAGATTCAAAATATTATGAAGGAAATGCTGTCAGGATTTTCCAGTAGATTGGATTGTAGTGTGAAGGAAAAGAGGAATCAGAGATGATCACTAGAATTTTTGACATTTCTATGGATGATGGTCCTATTAACTAAAATAGGGTGGGCAGGAGAAAGAGTAAGTTTAAAGTAGAGAAACAAATAATTTTATTCTGTACATGTTAAATATGAGATGCATATTAGATATTTAAGTGCAGTTGTGTTGAGGATTGAATCATAAACCCCTCAAAAGACCTGATCAATCTGCATTCTTGTGGGTATGAACCCATTTGTATATATAACCTTTGAGGGTATGATCACGTTTGTGAATAGGATCTTTGAAGATACTGTTTTGGGTGAGGCCAAAATGAATTAGGTTGGGCCTTAATCCATAGATTGGAGGACTTACAAAGAGGGGAAATTTGGATGGAGTCTACCAGATGAAGTAGAAGGACAATGGCAGAAGCCACAGATGAAAGAATGGCCATGTGATGTAGGACTGCTATCACAAAAACACTACTGACCCCCGAAAAAAGCATAGCCTTGTCAACATCTTGATTTTGGACTTCCAACCTCCTTCAAAACAATGACAACATAAATGCTTGTTTAAGCCAACCCATTATTTAGTGTTTGTCATACCAGTCCTGACAACTAAGACAAACTGTTAAATAAAAATTGGATAAATGAGTTTAGAGTTCAAGGATGATGTCAAGCTTAGAGAAATAAATTTGAATCATTTACCAATAGATATTATTTAAGGTCATGGGAGACAGTGAGATCAAACTGGAAGAGAATACAGAGTATATAAAAGAGGGTCAGGTATCAAATTGTTGTGCACCCGATATTTACAGTTTGGGTGATGGAGGAGAGCCAGTAATGGATAATAAGAAGGAGATGTATGGAAAAACAAGAGAAACAAGAGACTGTGATTTTACCAAAGTTGTGATGGATCTTATGATTCATTAGCCCTCATCCATTTATTTCTTATTCATGGTGAGGCAGCTGAGGAGTTTGGTTGGGTTTGAATCCACCCCATCTTTGAAAGGGTTCTGATTAGTGTGAACCAGTCAGGATAATCTTATTCCCCTTGATGAGTAATTGGCTTTGGTAACTCTGGCTTAAGTCAGTAGTGTATGGCATTCTCTTGGCTATAGATTTCCATTTGAGATGGTTCTAATCAATAGGAAGCTCAGGATTTTATTTTTCCATAGTTAAAGAAAAGCCGTATTTTTTCTTCCTGGTTGTATATGAGAAAGCAAGTAGCCCTACCTGGAGCTGGCAAGTAATTATTGTATAACAATAAAGAGCACATTTAAGGACAAAAACAATTCTTACAGAAGAGCAGAATTGGGTAGAAATGGAGGAAAAGCCTGGACAAAACTGGATATGAATCCATCACACACCATCTCTGGATTTTTCATATTTGCATAAGTCAAAAAATCCCTTTTATTTTCTAAGCCAGAGTTAGTAGTTTTATACAACTTGCAATAAAAAACATTCTAATTGTGGCAGATTTTAGAAGAGAAGTGAATTTCAGGAAGGAAGTGGTGACTACAGTGTCAAATACTGCTGAGAGTTATTTAAAGGAGGACAGAAATTAATGCTTAGATTTTACAACATGTAGAGTGTCAGTGACCTTGATAAATGTTTCTCCTGTGACAAAGTTGTCAAAAGGGAGCATGAATAACTCCACAAGATAAATGATATTTTGGAGGCATACCACTCTAAATCCATACTTGGAAAATAAACTTTCTCTGAGGTAAACACAGAAATACATCTCTGTCCAACATCAGCAAACATTCACATTAACACATCAAGCAATTCAGCGCCTTAATTCCAACAGCTTCTTAGACACCTCCATTTCTGATTACAGCTTCTACGAAACATTTATACAAGTAAATGACCCACTTGCGTGGTTTTCCAAGAACCAAAAAATGGTCTACCACAAAATTATAGTTAAGTTCCCACCTCTTGTGTTGTGACAATCTATCCAACTTCTACCAGTTCCCTCAAGGTTTCAACAATCTAAGGTGGAATATCAATAGAATTTAAGTGCAAATTATCATTTGTTTCCTTTTCATCCAGTAATCTGTGCAAGACAAGAACCCTTCCCAAAGCTCAAAAGCAGATAATGGCAATGGAAAAATCCATTTTGGTTTTCCACATCTTTTCCCTGGGCATTTGGAAGCGGATCTGCTTGCCAAGTCCACATCCAATCTCCTCTTGAGTTTCAACACCTTGTTAAAACATATATTTGCAAGCCTGACCCTTGCAAAAATGAACAGAATGGCTATTTTGATTTGACACTTTGGGAATATACACCTTTTACATCTGGTGAAACTCACCCAGCCATGGTTGAGTTTGGAATTAATTACTAACCCAGCTTTGAAACTTTATCTTACCTATAACAGACTTGTATTTAACCCTTTTCATTATTTTATTTTTCTTCTGCTTTACTCTCCCAGTTTACTGAGCTACTCAATCTGAATGGATTTTTCCTCCATTTTTTTTTCTTAGATATAATTTTTTTTCCCTGGGGAGGTATCTCAGTGGACTGATAAAACAGGAATTGCTCTCCATGTCTCAATGCCTATTATTTGTTAGTGATCTTTTACAAGAAATAGAAACCTAACCCAAATTGGAATGTAGGCTTTTATAAAACTGAAAAATCCATTGATATATGAATTTCATTCAAATGTTGCTATTAGGACGCTTTTTTCCTGCATCTCTCTGGTTTGCTTTCTTTTAAGTTTTAGCCACTGTCACATGGACTCCCCTTTCCCTGAAATAACAACCTTGATTTCCTAATTGACTAGACCTGGGACTGAGTGCTAGCCCTGGAATTAGGTGTAGAGTCAACTTTAGGAGATAATTAGTGTTCCGAAAATTTCAGGTTTAGAGAAGAAAATTCCTCACTAAGACAATGGTGAGATGCACAAGAAAGAAGAGAAAATAGAACAAAGAAACTGATAGTAAAACAAAAGGTAATTTAATGAGACACAACCAAAGACAGAAATAGAAACTGGATATACAGTCATAAATCAAAATCAGAGATGTCAGTACCACAGTAGTCAAGGACCACCCATGATATCATTTAAAAATCATGTTTTTCAAAGAATATTTTCTGACGTGGGAAAATAGAACAATGTAGAGATGAATCAGATGCTCACCAAAACTAACTTCTCTTTCTTAAAATGCAGAATTTGAGAGATGTTCAATTATTTGTGTATAGAAAGGCCAGGACTCAGGAATGATTTTGAGAAGGATAAATAATTTATTGATGGCTGGCTGGACTTGGGAGCTTTCTGTTTCAAACTCGAGCCCCGAACAAGAATTTTGAGTTCCTTTTATACAGAGAAAGGGCTAAATCTTTCTTTGTTTCAGTGCTCAATAGGTTTGAATTAGCATATATATCTTCCACATCCTAGGTAAGCTTTTAGCATGTACTTCATACATTCTAGATAAGCTTTTAGCCCATTTGGTTTGCATTTTTCCTGAATATTTGAAGTTTATAGAGTTTGCATTTATAAACTGTTTCCTGGGACTGGAGTTGTTGCCATGGTTATGAAGGGAAGGGCTGCAGTCTCTCACCATCCCACACCCACAAGTCAGGACAGACAGCTTAGGTTAATGTTATCTCCGAAGAGACAAAGAGCCTCCCATCCATAGCCCACATCACAACACACAGTTGAATTGCATTCCCAGCCTCTTACCATTAAGTTTTCCTATATGTCTGAGTTTTGATTGATAAGGTATTGGCAGAAGTCATGGATGCCATTTTCAGTACTGATTCATAGGATATGCTCCATGCCTCCATGCCAACTCTTCTCTTATCTATCAGCCAGATTCAGAGAATCCTGTGTAGGACTTTGAAGCACCAAAAGATGGTATAGCCAGTAAATGGAAGTGATGTGGGCTATGGGTGGGAGGCTCTTTGTCTCTTCATAGATAACCTTAACCTAAACTATCTGTCCTGACTTGTGGGTGTGGAAAGGTAAGAGGCTGCAGTCCTTCTCTTAGTGACCATGGCAACGACTCCAGTCCCAGGAGGCTATTTAGCAATGCAAACTCTATATATATAGCAGTCAGTCCAGGGAACCTCTGATGGCGGTGATGCCAAAACTTAAGGGAACTTGGACTTGGCCTCAAATGGGAAATATAATATAGCCTGTGCATAAATTCAAAATCATCTAATTCTGTATCCAAATGTGCCTAGTCTCTAGATCCAGTTAAGTGATATGGGATTTGAATGTTCAGAAAGGATGGAAGACTGAATGTGTATTCAAGGTTGCATCCAGACAGAATGTGGCAAGATGCTAATTCAAGCTCACCTGTGGTGTGGGCAATATGTTAATTCAAAACATACCTGGTACTCAGGCAAAGACTTAACTAACACAGAAAATAGATTTCTTTGATAAAACACCATTTGACTCCCCACCCTGTATAAAAGGAACTTGAAAATCTCATTCAGGCTTGGGTTTGCAACAGAAAGCTCCCGAGTCTGGCTGGCCATCAATAAACCATTTTTCCTTCTCAAAATCATTCCTGAGCCCCGGCCTTTCTATATGCAAATAATTGAACCTCTCTCAAATTCTATAACATTTTGGGGGGGCTCATCCGGGATTGCAAATGAAGGCCAGAGATGGTAGCATTTTGCTGCCTCTTCCAAATCCCCAAGGAAGCCAGGAGAACTCAGATGAACCCCAAATCTGGGTGCCCCTGGATTAAATTTAGTCCAGTAAAGAATATTCCCGACAAAAATCGAGGGCAGTGGATGATCTGAAGAGAAAGATTCTGGAAGCAAAAAAGAACTCCAAACATAGAAGAAGGTAAGACTCCCCAGGTGAGCACAGTCTGGAGAACCCTAGCTTTAATTGCTAGGGAGGGAGGCTGATCACATCCAGAGAGAACTCTAGTAGCCCCAGAAAACTGGGGGGAAGCCGTTCTCTCTAGGTCTGGAAAAAGGAGAAAAACTGGGAAAAGCCTGGTGTTTTGGGTTTGTCTAACTGCATGTTAGAATCTGGTACTGGTCTTATATCCACCGAAGGAATGGAGGCTTGATTATAATAGGAAGAGATGTTTATAAGTTTGAGTCCTAATGTCCTGGAAATTGGTCTGGATTTTTTTTAAAAAACTTGGCTACAGGAAAGTGGATTGGCTTTTCTAGTGAAGCTTGGTCTGGGTGTAAATTTAAACAGTGAAAAAGGTCTAGCTGGGATCTTTTGTTATGGTGCTGAATTGCAAATGAATTGTCTTTATACCAGATGTTAATGTTAAGTGTTCTCTCTAAGGTTTGTGATGGCTGCGGGGGCAGCCATGCTGAAAAATATATATATAGAACTTGTGGGTCAGATTAGTGCCCTTTGTGCTTCTGTCTGTGTCAGCTCAATGCTGGTGTTGGAGTTGTGTGGTTATGTAAAGTGGTAGAATTTAATTGAGTTGTAACCCTCCCTTGCCATTGGCAAGGAGGTGAATTGATTATGGGGCAAAACTGTGGAGTCTGGATGTTTGCTTTGTGGAGTCTGGATGTTTGCGCATGCTCTGCTGCCTGGTCTGTGGTCCGCCCCTTTGCCAGGGCTTAGAGGCCATCTGTGTCTGCGCCACACACCTGGGTTTGTTGGGGCTGCCCCAGTCAGGGTGGCTAGGTCCCCGGGAGTGGTGCCGAATTTGAGTAGGTTCTGTCTGCCCATTTTAGCAAAAAGCTGGAAAGAGGGAGAAGCTTGCCCCTTTCCAGTGAGTCCACACCTTCTATTCATAAACTGCATTCCTATTTGATTGTTGTGCACCTGACCGCCTGGGAGGGGGGGAGGTAAATGAGATGAAAAGCAGAATCAAAATAAATGCAGTAAAGTTCCCTCCCTAGGGTGTCAAAGGCCTATATACATTTGCATTCTGCACAGGTTCTTTACTTTTCCGAATCTCTATCTCTCTGTAAGACTGTAGAAATACTTTGAAATGTTTTAAAACTGTAAACTTGTCTGAAGAAAGGAAGCTATCACTTGAAACAACAGATCTCTAATCACTTGATAGCCTTTTCAATGGTCTGGCTGGGAATTTCAGGGTTATGAGACTACCGAGGGAAAAAAAAAGGAATAAAATGTCACTTTGAAATCTATGTTTGGCTTTTGTCAGTTGCTGGTGCCTAAGAATTCATGGTAAAAAAGTAAAAATATAGTTTAAAATGAATCTTTAAATGCCAATATTCTCTTGCTGGTGAACTAAACGCATAACTTGCAGATGAGAATATGTTCCATTACTAAGAAAAGGCAGGTCTTCACAGAATTGTTACTAATAAAATTCTTGTAGCTTAATTAATAAAGGTATCCAATTCACCTTAAGGTTAAGAAAATTAATAAAAACTGTAACTAAGAGTTAAGATCATTTATAGATGCATTTATATTATAAAACAGCAGAAAGATAATAACTGAAAGAACTGGGTAAATTTAGCCTGAAACTATCATTGTAAGTGTAAATTCTAAACTAACCTTACCTTCCTTTATGGTTACTTCAAGTCTAGCCTCACCCCTTGCCTTTGCCCATGGTTATTTCATAACAGCTTCTGCCCTATAGTCCAGGGAAAAGCAGTCTTGGGGACATCCCTGCCTCCTGTCCTAGTGGTATTAGTAACCCTGCTTTCTCACATGAATCCAAGTGTAAACTAAATTGCTGTCTGGTGGAATTCTTAGCCCTTGAAGTTAAACAACCACTGGAGTTTTATTATCTCCAAGGACTGGGGGGAAAAAAAGGAAGTCTCTTGCCTTAACTGTCAGTGTTCCTAAGAGTGACAATACATGAGAGAAACCAGTCTGTCTCCCTGTGGCTTCAAATAGCCTCAGTAAATATCCATAGATTTAATTTTGTTGCTTATCCAAAATTCTGCTAAATTCAAGGTACAATATAAAGTTCTGAAACAAAAGAAAATAGTGCTAAAGCATTGAGAACATTTTGGTTACAAGCCATTAGTAAAGAAACAAAATTCTTGTGCAAAACTGCACAGTCATAGTGCAAATTAAGAAAAGTTTCAGGAGTCTTTGAAATGTTTTGCAGTCACACTTATTTTGTAAGAAATGGAAGTTTTAAGCAACCAAAGTTATGTTTTTCTGTCAAACTATTCATGTCTGCCTATTTGCTCAAATTGTTGAGGTTAAATATGCAGTTATATAAGTAATATATATTTCTGGAACCCAAATTAAGCTAAACAGTATATAAAATAATGCAAAATATAAGTAACATCAATGAGTTGTGTTTCTATGTCTAACTCTATTTGTGTCTGCCCATTTGCTCGGTGTGTGTCTTCATACATCAGGATGATAGTATCAAATTAATAAGTGAAAATTCTTAAAAGAGCTCTATTCAAATTGTTAAAAATTAAATATGCAATTATATATGTGAATAATATTACTGAACTCCAAATTAGACTAAGCAGGATGGAAAGGTCATATAGAAATCAGATTATAGGAACTATTGAGAAGGGCCCTCTTCTTTGCAAGAGCTTTGAGGGCAGAACTAGGTGTGGCAGATTAAGCCTATCTACTAGGCTGGGGAATTACGAATCAGTTTGCCCTATAATTTCCCAGTTTAAACCTTTTGACAACCATAAAATAAAGGTAATTAGTGGCTCTATTGACAAATTTCAGTAAGTTAAAAAAAAAAAAGCCCATAAAAATTATGAAGAAAGCTTCCATAGATTATAATTAAACAAATTAAGTAATTGTATAATGTGTTGAAATCTGGTAGTCAGTATGCTTTTAAAAAATTATTCATTTTCATAACTTAAACAAAGAAAAAAGTTGTTAGCTTCCTGTAAGGAAAAAAGAGAACATTTCTTGCATAACTATAATGGTTTCAACTTTATTTAGCTTGGGTATAATCTCTCTTCATTTATAAAATACCCATTAAATAAATTAACATTATAGGTACAAAATCTTTAGAATAATAAAAATTGTAAGTTCATGTTAATGAAATTAAGCTAAAGAAGAAAGATTGTAGATATGCTCTCTTAAATAAATAAAGTAAATTTCTTTGGTTAGTAATTACAATTTAATAAGTTTATTTAAACATAAGGTAACTAGTCAATGTGGTTGTAGTCAATTATAAAGAGTTTGTAAAACATCTTCCAAACTGAAAACGTTTAAATAGTTCTAGTTCTAAAAGTCATTGTTAACTAAAACTTGGATTAGTATTAGTGGCAAAGAATAACTTTGTGATAATAAAACCTGTCTGAAGGCCACCACAAGGTGCATATTTAAGTAAATGGTAATAAAAAGTTATCTTGATTCTATTGAGAATCTTCTGTTTTCATTTTAACAATGAAAAATAGTTTTTCCCTCTATTACTGAAGTAAAATACCTACTATTATCTTAATAGCAAAATTGTATAAGTAAACAGTCATTTAATATGATGTGTTGAATTAAATGGTTTAAAATATATATAAAAACAAGGAATAAACTTTAACATTGTCAAACTCTCTTGTGCATGCAAATGAGGCCTTGAATACATTACAAATTGCCTCTCCATGTAAGTTATTGGCTAGGATGGTCACTGACCCCTCAATTAGAAATATTTGCTATATCAGCCTCCGATTCTGCTCCTGAAGTCGACGGAAACTATATTGCAGTTTCAAGCTCCTGCAGCAGCCAATGATAACTCGGTATAGCCAAGTATACAATAGATAGTGCCTCCAGATTGGCACTGTTTCATAGTGCCAGAAAGCACTATGCACCAGGCCAGTAGAATACTGGAAATTCTCTCTAGGATCAATGATGCTGTGACTTGCTCACTGTGTGAAGAACATGCTAAGTAGAGCCATGATACCAGGATACTATAAGTAAAACTTAAACACAACTGGCACTGTGGCCTGCTCCCATGGAGAGATAACATGTAAAGTATTACAAATGTGAAACTTAAAACTATTAAGTGCAACTCTGAATTCTTATGCATTAAATAATACATTAGTTAATATTAAGTGCTGTACTTTTATCCTGTACTAAATATATGCCTAGTAATTATAATGTTATCTTTTCTATTTTGGATCAAGTGCAAAAGTATATTAAACATGTTAAATTCCTGGTAAATTCACTTTCTAAACAGTTAATAAACATGTCTATAGAATAAGGTGGCAGTCTCAGCCAGGCTCAGTCGACTTACTATTCTACTGTACTCTACTGTGTAGTAAAAATGAGGCTTGCTTGCTAATAATGACTCTCCTATTGAACAGTCAAAATTACCAGAAATTGTACAATTAAAACCAAAATATAAAAAAACTTTATTCGGTAGTTCTGATCACTCCCACAGCTAAAAACTAAGAAAATTTCCAACTTGGTGTACTAATCCTGAATGAAATCAATTGCCCAAAGGGTGCCAGTTCACTAGGAGCATCTGACAGAGCACATGAGTGCCAATCTTTAAACAGCTTAAAATGTGTCTTCAAACAAAGCTAAGTATCTATTGCAATTTCTCTCTGAAAATAAATAACTTAGGGAAAATATATATATATATATATATATATACTGTTCCCACCAGTTTTTAAAAAGGGGTGCCATCTTTATAGGCACTGAACCTTGCCTACCTCTGTAATCCAATGTCCTCTTTTAAAACTGGGTATTCCAAAATTTTAATTAAGTTTGTTTCTTTCAGAATAAACATCTTATTAACCATATGAAAACTTCATCCAACTTTGTGCAGAAGGCCAGATCCATCTTACTCCAGTTAAAATAAAATAGAGTTTTACACTTTGTTAGGCAATGACTACAGCCCATGGCCAGCAGGAAGCAGTTACAGAATAGAGATCATCTCCCTTCAGCACCCCTTTAAGATTAAAGGTGTAAACTCTTTAAGGGTGAAAGAGGATTGATATATAGATCTGGAGCCTGGCTGGAGATCTACGTGGGTGCCGGTGGCCCCAGGATGACTGCAGGGAGGGCCCCTACCTCAGGATTCTGCTGTCCTGAGTGAAAACTTTTAAACTTCTGGGAACAGGCTCCTGGATACTACACTGAAAATTGATAAATAATCAAAACAACAAACAACCATCCACCTCATAGCTCCAACAATAATTATGCCAAAGCTTAGCAAGTTAAACTTTGGCATAAGGGGGGAAATGATGTGGGCTATGGGTGGGAGGCTCTTTGTCTCTTCAGAGGTACCCTTAACCTAAAATGTCTGTCCTGACTTGTGGGTGTGGAATGGTAATGATGTGGGCTATGGGTGGGAGGCTCTTTGTCTCTTCAGAGATAACCTAAACTATCTGTGACTTGTGGGTGTGGGGTGATAAAAGGCTGCAGTCCTGCTCTTGGTGACCATGGCAAGGACTCCAGTCCCAGGAAATAGTTTAACAATGCAAGGTCTATAAACTTTAAGTATTCAGGGGAAATGCAAACTAAATATGCTAAAAGCTTATCTAGAATGCCTGAGGTCCATGCTAAAAGCTTACCTAACATGTGGAAGATATATATGCTAATTCAAGCCTATTGAGAACTGAAACAAAAGGACCATTTGGCCTTTCCTGTCTGTATAAAAGGGACTCAAAAATCTTGTTCCGGGCTCAGGATTGAAACAGAAATCTCCTGAGTCTGGCCGGCCCTCAATAAACCATTTTTCCTTCTCAAAATCATTCCTGAGTACTGGCCTCTCTACACGCAAATAATTGAACCTCTTTCAAATTCTACAACAGTAAGAGGCTGCAGTCCTGCTCTTAGTGACCATGGCAATTACTCCAGTCCCAGGAGGCAATTCAGCAATGCAAACTCTATATACATAGCAGTCAGTCCAGGGAAACTCTGATGGTGGTGATGCCAAAACTTAACATAACTTGGACTTGGCCTCAAATGGGAAATATAATATAGCCTGTGCATAAATTTATAATCATCTGATTCTATATCCAAATGTGCCTAGTCTCTAGAAATCCAGTTAAGTGATATGGGCTTTGAATGTTCAGAAAGGATGTAAGACTGAATGTGTATTCAAGGTTGTATCCAGACAGAATGTGGCAAGACAATTCAAGCTCACCTGTGGTGTGGGCAATATGTTAATTCAAAACATACCTGGTACTCAGGCAAAGACTTAACTAACACAGAAAGTAGTTTTCTTTGATAAAAGCACCATTTGACTCCCCACCCTGTATAAAAGGAACTTGAAAATCTCATTCAGGCTTGGGTTTGCAACAGAAAGCTCCCGAGTCTGGCTGGCCATCAATTAACCATTTTTCCTTCTCAAAATCATTCCTGAGTCCTGGCCTTTCAATATGCAAATAATTGAACCTCTCTCAAATTCTACAGAAGAAGGAGTCTGGATTTCTGAAATTCTGTATGGAGTAAATGCCCCAAATGACCCTTATTGAACTATGGGTTAAGTGAGATACACCTTTGCTATGTTAAGCACTGCAACTGGTGGTGGTTGTTAAAGCAGGTAGCATATCCTGACTAATATATATATATACACATATATCATTTAGAGCTGAGTTATTTTTAATATGAATTCACATATTATAACAAATTTATTTGAAAAATAATAGATATAAAACAGGAAAATACAAATGAAAATATTATGAATGGTTAACTGTGGGTGTGAGCTTATTGGCAAGTAAAAATTTTTTTATGAGATTTGAAACAATCTTCAAAATGACTAATGTTATATACTCTAAAGAAGTTTATTTTAAGAAATGCTAAGTGGAAAGGCTGTTGGTAAATTGTTTAAATTTTGCTTTTGATTATTTATTTTTTTGCTGTCTGGAATATAGGGCATAGCAGGGTGATTAAATTCAAAAGGCCAGTGATGATGAAGACAAAAGTTTACCAAAGAATCTCCATTTGATCTATCAGGAAACTTATGTAACTGAAAACTGTCTGCCAGTAGATCTATGATAATAATGAGTATTTCCTACATACAAAACAGGTTCATTGAAATGAGGAAAACCCTATTTAAATATGGTTGATGCAATTCTAAAACCTAAACTTTAGACAATTATAAGCCAAAAACCTGACTAATGGTAAAGGATTTTGATATAATGAATGGCAAGTCCAATGAGTAATGGCATGAAACAAGAACACAACAGAGAAGGTTGGGTGAAGTCTTGCTATTTTAACAAAAGACCTTACAATGCAATGGCTTAAATGGATTTTGGAAGATGGACAAATAATAATACTCATTTGAAAACCAGATAAAGATACAATGAGAAAAGAAATTTAAAGACCAATATCCCTTATTAATATAGATGAAATGATCCTCATTAAAAATACTAGCAAACTGAATCTATACAGTATGATCAAGTGGAATTTATTCAAGGTATTCAAGGGTGGTGCAACATAAGATAAACAATCTGTGTAATAGCTCAATGAATAGAATAAAGGAAAGAAAAATGCATGATCATCTCAATTGAAGCAAAAAAGCATTTGACAAATTCCAGCACCCTTTGCTGATAAAAGCACTTAGAAAACCAGAATAGAAGGAAACTTACTCAACACGATAAAAGTCATATATGAACAGCCCACAGATAACCTCATACTTAATGGTGAAAGACTGAAAGCTCTCCCTCCAAGATCAGAAAAAAGATAAGTGTGTCCATTGTCACACTGCTATTCAACATTGTACTGGAAGTTCTAGTAAGAGCAATTCAACAACAAAAATAAATAAATAAAAGTCATTCCACATTGGAAGGGAAGAAATAAAAAAAATCCCTGTTTGCAGATGAGATAATTCTGTTTACAGAATATCCTGAAAAAATCCACAACAAAGGTCTTAGAGCTAATAAATGTATTCTGCAAAGTATCAAGGTTGAGCAACATGTAAAAATCTGTAGTGTTTGATATACTAGATATGAACAATCAAAAGAAGAAATAAAGAAAAAAATTCCACAATATCAAATAAAAGAATCCAATATTTAGGAATAAATATAACCAAGGATATGAAGGAGTGTACACAGAAAAGTACAAAACATTACTCAAAGAAATCAAAGAAAACCTAAATAAATGGAAGAATATCTCATGTTCATGGATTGGAAAACTAAATAATGTTAAGAAGTCAATTATACCCAAAGTGATTTACATATTCAATGACTCCCAATCAAAATTCCAACAACCATCTTTGCAGAAATGGAAAGCCAATCACAAAATTTATGTTATAGGATAAGGGGCCCAGAATAACCAAAGACATTGTGGCAGTTCAAGATAATTTTATGAATCCCAAAAATAGAAAGACTATGTTTGTAAATTAATTGTTTTGATACCTTTTAGTTGCATTAAATTTAGCTGAGGGGTCTTTGATTAGATTACTCAATAAGGTCCTTTTAGGGCTTTTGATTGGGTCACTTTAGTAAGGCATAACTCAGTGGGTCTCCATCTCATTGCTGGGTCTGATATAAATGAAAACACAGAAAAAACAGACAGAGACAGACACAAGAAGAGAGTGTGCTGTCATTTTTCATGCTTCCATGTGACAGAAAGAAAAAGCCTCAAACACCTGAGGCCCAAGGGAGAGATGAGCCATTTGCTTGATATCTTACAGCTGAAATTGGGAAGAGACAAGAACAGCCAAGACAAATATAGGAAGCCCCAAGAGACTAGCTCTATGCCAGCTTGCAGCTGCGATTGGGAAGGAAGTGGAGTAGCTGAGCCACAGAGAGGAAATCTGGAGGGAAAGGAGAGATCAGACAGAGAACACCAGCTATCTTGCTTCAACACATGGCAGCTGATTTTGGTGAGAAAGCACCTCTTATGATGCCTTGAGTAAGAGTTTTCATGGGCTTGAAACTGTAAGCTTTTACCCCAAATAAATCCCTATCAGAAAAGTCAACAGATTTCTGGAACTTTGCATTGGTGCTCCTTTGGCAAAGTAATACAGAAATTGGTACCAGGAGAGTGGTGTTGCTGCAATTACCAAAAATGCTGGGACAGTTTTATAAATGGGTATATTAGTCAGAGTTCTCTAGGGAAACAGAATCAACAGGAGATATCTGTCAGTAATGTGCAATTTTATCAGTCTCTTTCATGACCGTGGGGATGCACAAGTCCAGGTTCCACAGGCAGCTGCAACTAGGGCCTCCAATGAAAGTCCAGTGAAGATTCTTGATGAGTTCTGGGAGACATTCGCTGCCCAAATACAAGCTTGGAAATTCTCACTCAATGCTGGAATCACTTCCCCTTTTAAAGCATTCAACTGGTTGGATAAAGCATCACCCATTGCTGATGGCAATCTCCCTGACTGATTAATTGTAATCAGCCATCTATGATTTACCACTGCAGGAAAGTCAATGGTGACTAAATTCCATAAATGCCCTTGTATTACAGTTAGCCCAGAACTTGCCTGACCAAACAACTGGGCACAATTACCTGACTGAATTGACACATTAGCCTAACCATCACAGCCCACCCCTTGTCAACCTGGCAACCATACACATTACCTTAAACCATACTTAGTCTTTAAGTAAAAACATTAATTCCATAAAAGATATGGTGCAAGTTCTTGGGTAATATTCACTCTTAAACTTGACATCCTCAAATATTATGACATGAAACTAATACAACTTGTTACATGATAACGGAAAAGTTTGGGGAAGAAGACAAAGAAATTCATTTTGTGTACATATACAATCATCGTATATTGAAATAAGAAAGAAAGATTCTTGACCACTACAGTCCTCATTTCTGTAACTGGTCACATGGTTGAAGTTCATACTTATCACTATCTTCTTCCACTACCCATTCCATGTTTCCATTACCCTCAGCAAGCACTTCATCTGGCTGTGGTACTTTGGTGGAGTGACCCAAACTTTCATTCCTGAAGATTCTGGGCCATTGTTAGTCCTGCTTGGATGGGGTTGTTGCAATTTTCCATTGAGTTTAATCATGGAACATGGCAGTACTAGGAGATGCCCCAGAGGATCTCCTGTATTCCAGGCAAACTCTTCTTTACCCCCATTATGTAGATGCAGTCCTATTTCCCTCTGATAGTCAGGATTAATCACCCCTCCAGTACAGTAATTCCCTTCTTTGACTATTGGCTCAGAGGTAAGAGGAGCCCAAAGTGGCCAGGTGGTAGTTTTAACTTCCAGTTCAATGGAATCATTGTTGTGATCCTTGGTGATAGCACTCTTCCTTTTGGAAATAAAACCTGTAGACCAGCAGAGTTTGTGGTTGAAGGGACAGGAAGCAAAAATTTTCCTAGTGGATCACTAGGGGTAATAGTGAGTGGTGCCACTCCCATTTCCACCCCTTGATTCTTGGACCCATGAATACTGGTTATAGGAGAAACAGCACCATAGAGTGGACACTGATTTAGAGTATACACAGCCTCCTGGAGAACATTTCCCTAGGCCTGCAAGGTATTGCCACCTAGTTCATGCTGTAATTGAGTCTTCAAAAGACCATTCCACCATTCTATCAATCCAGGTGCTTCAGGGTCATGAGGAACATGGTAAGACCAGTGAATTCCATGGGCATGTGCCCATTCCTGCACATCATTTGCTGTGAAATGGGTTCCTTGATTGGAAGCAATGCTGTGTGGAATGCCATGGCAGTAGATAAAACACTTGGTAAGTCCACGGATGGTAGTTTCAGAAGAAGCATTGCATGCAGAAAATGTAAACCCATATCCAGAATATGTGTCTATTTCAGTTAAAACAAATTGCTGCCCCTTCCATGATGGAAGTGGTCCAATGTAGTCAACCTGCCACCAGGTAGCAGTCTGGTCATCTTGAGGAATGGTGCCATATCATGGACTGAGTCTGGGTCTCTGCTGCTGGCAGATTGGGCACTCAGAGGTGCCAGTAGCCAGATCAGCCTTGGTAAGGGTAAGTCTGTACTGCTGAGCCCATGCATAACCTCCATCCCTATCTCCATGACCACTTTGTTCTTGAGCCCACTGGGCAATGACAGGAGTGACTGGGGAAAGAGGATGAGCATTAGCCACAGAGTGGGTCATCTTATCCCCTTGATTATTAAAATCTTCCTCTTCTGAAGTCACCCTCTGGTGAGCATTCACATGGGACACAAATATTTTCATCTTTTTTGCTCACTCAAAAAGGTCTATCCACACACCTTGTCCCCAAACCTCTTTGACACCAATTTTCCAATCATGTTCCTTCCAATTCCTTGACCACCCAGTCAAACCTTTGGCAACAGCCCATGAATCAGTATACAAATGCACCTCTGGTCATTTCTTCCTCCAAGCAAAATGAACAACCAGGTGCACTGCTCAAAGTTCTGCCCAATGGGAGGAATTGTCCTCAACACTGTCCTTCAGGGATGTCCCAGAAAGGGGCTGCAGTGCTGCAGCTGTCCACTTTCGGCTGGCACCTGCATATTGTGCAGCACCATCTCTAAACCAGGCCTGGGTTTTCTCTTCCTTAGTCAACTGATTGTAAGGGACTCCCCAAAAAGCCAAAGCTGTGGGCTAGGAAAGAGAAGGTAACACGGCAGGGGTGGTGACCATGGGCTTTTGGACTACTTCTTCATATAACTTACTTGTGCCTTCAGGACCCATTCAAGCCCTGTCTCATATATACCACTTCCACTTTATTATGGAGTGCTACTGTGCACACCCAACTTTATGGTTTGGTGGATCAGACAATACTCAGCTCATGTTAGGCAACTCAGGTCTCACGGTAACTTGATGGTCCATGGTTAAGTGTTCAGTCTCCACTTAGGCCCAATAGCAGGCCAAAAGCTGTTACTAAAAAGGGGAGTAGTCATTTACAGAGGATGGCAGGGCTTTGTTCCAAAATCCTAAGGGTCTGCATTATGATTCTCCTATAGGGGCCTGCTAAAGGCTCTAGACAGCATCTGTATTTGCCACTGAAACTTCCAGCACCATTGGATCTGCTGGATCATATGACCCAAGTGGTAGTGCAGCTTGCACAGAAGACTGGACCTGATGCAGAGCCTCTTCTTTTTCCAGTCCCCAATCAAAACTAGCAACTTTTCTGGTCACCCAGTAAATGGGCCAGAATAGCACACCAAATGAAGAATGTGTTGTCTCCAAAATCCAAAGAGACCAACTAAGCATTGTGCCTCTTTTTTTGGTCATAGAAGGGGCCAGATGCAACAGCTTATCCTTTACATTAGAAGGGATATCTCAACATGCCCCACACCACTGGACACCTATAAATTTCACTGAGGTGGAAGGACCTTGTATTTTAGTTGGATTTATCTCCCATCCTCTCTCACACAAATGCCTTACTAATAAATCTAGAGTCTTCATTACTTCTTGCTCACTAGGTCCTATCAACATGATATCATCAATATAATGGACCAGTGTGATGTCTTGTGTGAGGGAAAGATGATCAAGATCCCTGCAATATTATGACATAGGGCTGGAGAGTTGATATACCCTTGAGGCAGGACAGTGAAGATGTACTGCTGGCCTTGCCAGCTGAAAGCAAACTGTTCCTGGTGGTCCTTACTAATAGCAATTGAGAAAAAAGCATTCACAGAATCAACAGCTGCATATCAGGTACCAGGGGATGTGTTGATTTGCTCAAGCAGTGATACCACATCTAGTACAGCAGCTGCAATTGGAGTCACCACCTGGTTAACTTTGTGATAATCTACTGTCATCCTCCAAGATCCATCTGTTTTCCATACAGGCCAAATAGGAGAGTTGAATGGGGATGTGGTGGATATCACCAACCCTGCATCCTTCATATCCTTGATAGTAACACTAATTTTTGCAATCCCTCCAGGAATCTGATATTGTTTGGTTTACTATTTCACTAGGTAGGAGCAGTTCTAGTGACTTCCACTTGGCCTTTCCAACCATAATAGCCCTCACTCCAAAAGTCAGGAATCCAATGTAGGGATTCTGCCAGTTTCTGAGTATATCTATTCATATTATGCATTCTGAAACTGGGGAACAAACCATAGAATTACTCCAGGGACCCACTGGACCAACTGTGGGATGGATCTGAGCTATAATTCCATTTATCACCTGACTCTATAAGTCCCTACTCTGACTGGTGGACCACAGTGATGTTTTGGGTCTCCTGGAATTAATGTCACTTCTGAGCCAGTGTCTAATAATCCCCAACATGTCTGGTCATTTCCTTTTCCCCAATGCACAGTTACTCTGGTAAAAGGCCATAGATTTCCTTGGGGAAAGGTGGGAAGGAGGTTAACAGTACAATTTTTGGGCAGTTTAACAGGATCCTTCCCCAAGGAGACCTGGCCTCCTCCTCATTCAAGGGGCTGTGGGTGTGAACTGTCTCAAGTCTGGGAACTGATTAAGAGGCTGTGATTCTCTGCATCTGTAATTCGAGTTAAGGTTTTGTGCACTTGACCTAGAACTCTTCTGTTTATACAGATCTCAAAGAAATTGAGTAGACTGCCCTTCTATTTCACGGCTAGGTTTCCCATGATGTATTAGCCAATGCCATAACTCTACATGGCTCAGACTATTTTGAGTGCTTTTTTGAATCAGCCTTTCATAGAGGCAGCCACACCCACCTTGACTTTAGCAATTAACTGCCGATACTTGACTTTTACCAGACTGACATCCAATCATCCCCATTATATTTAAGGATTCTAATTCTCTCACAGCCTTCCCTACAGTAATATCTGCACTACAGAGAAGAGCAACCACAGAGCTCTTCAGGGAAGATGAGTTAATCTTACAAATTTATTCCTCCCAGTCCTGGTTAAAGGTGTGTTCTCTGGACATTGCTGGGGTGGGTGGGCAGCTCTCAAATGGTAAATCCATTCTAGCATTACAAACTCCCTAAGCCTCTGAGTTCCCTCATCTACTGTGTACCAGTGCTTATCAGGCATCTCAACCTCAAAAATGCTAGGCCATCTTTTGGCCCATGTTTCAGTCAGCCACCCAAACAAACTGTTAGAGCCCTTTCTAACCCCTTGAGCTACAGCGCTGAATCCAGAATTCCTGCTTAAGGGGCCCATATCAATAAATTCAGCCAGATCTAATTTTATATTCCTTCCAACATTATCCCAGACCCTTAGTATCCATTTCCACACATATTCCCCTGATTTCTGTCTATATAAGTAGAAAAACTCATGAGGTTCTTTCTGAGTATACCTTACTTCCTCACAGGTCACACTTTGTATTTCATCTCTGGGGGCTTGTTGTGATTAGTCTAGTAATAGGTCTTGAAGAGAGGTGGTAGGGGTGGGTAAGGAGTAGGATTAGAAATGCCTTGCATGCTACTGACTTCAGGGCATTCCCTTGCATTTTCTTCTGGTAAGACAGAATTAATTTCTTCAGGCAGGGGTTGGAAGGCAGTTTCCCTAGGGCAGACTGGAGGCTGGGCAGTGCATGCTGGAGTTTGGCTGGTACATGCCTCAGGGCTAGGAGGAGGTCTAGACTCCCTGGGGCAGGCCAGAGGCTGGGCAGGGCAGGCTTCAGTTTGGCTAATACTCACCTCAGTGCTGGAAGTTGTTTCAGACTCCCTGGGGCAGGCTGAAGGCTGGATAATACAAGGTTGGCAGGGTGTGATCTGGACAGGGAAGGCCACTGCAGGCTTATCTGGTAAAGTCTTAGCAGAATTCAGGGATCTAATGTCTCCACCAATATTTTCACCATCCCATATGGCTCCGTCCCAATTCTCTGGATTCCACTCTTTTCCAATCAATGCCTTCACTTTAACTGCAGAAACACTGCAGGGCTGAGATTTTAGTTTCCTTTGAATTCTACTACTCTTACAAAGAGAGTCTGAGTTTGGTTCTCAGATACTTCAAGCCCGTGGCTACAGGAGACATATGGAAACTTTCCCATTATTCATGCAATGCTTAAGTTTTAAATTTGAAGCCTTTAACTCATTTCTTTCTTTTGTAACAGTTCCAAAGTATCCAGGAGGAGAAAGCCAACATCATTATACCATTTGACTCCACAAAACTCTGTTAAGGTGTTGAAAACACTCTCAGCCAGATCCTTGCTTCTTGTAAGTGTGGAAGTAGGGGAATCCAGTGATGCTATTTTGCATATCTCTATTGCCAACTCGCACCATGGACTGACTGTTAGCAGCCTCTTCATTATTGGAAAAGGAGTCATCAATAACCTTGAGTCCAATTAGAGTAGAGAACCAATTGCAAAACTCCCAGAACCAACTCAGACACCCCATGTTTAAGACTCTGTTCCTCAAGAACCACTTCCAGTACCAAGCCGTATTAGTCAGGGTTCTTTAGGGAAACAGAATCAACAAGAGATATCTGTCAATAGTATGCAATTTTTTCAGAGTCTTTCATGTGACTGTAGGATGCACAAGTCCAGGTTCCGCAGGCAGGCTGCAATCACAGGCTCTGATGAAAGCCCAGTGAAGGTCCCCAAGGAGTTCCCCGAGACGTTGGCTGTCCAAAGACTATCTGGGAAATTCTCACTCAATGCTGGAATCACTTTGCCTTTTAAGGCATTCAACTAATTAGATAAAGCATCACTCATTGCTGATGGTAATCTCCCTGATTGATGTAATTGTAATCAGCTATCTATGATTTACCACTGCAGTAAAGTCAATAGTGACTAAAGTCCATAAATGCCCTTGTATTACAAGTAGCCCAGTGCTTGCTTGACTGAACAATTGGGAACAATTACCTGGCCCAGTTGACACATTAACCTAACCATCACAACGGTAAGGGATATTTTTGGAGGAATTGTGAGATGCTTGGTAGAAAATGCCTAGATTGCTTTGAAGAGACTTTTTGTAGGAACATAGATCTTTAAATTATTCCATTGAAGCCTAGAAGGAAATGATGAAACTATTATTGGAAGCTGAAGGAAAGGCAATCATAAATAATACCAAACTGTTACAAGAACCAAAACAATAAAAATCCTAGAAGAAAACATACAGAGGCATCTTCAGAAACATATATTAGGCAGGGGTTTCTTAGGCTTTACAATCAAAGCACAAGTAATAAAAAAAAATAGATAAATGGGATCTCATCAAAATAAAAAAAAAACTTTGGGTATCAAAGGGCTTTAACATGAAAGTAAAAAGATAACTATACAATGTAAGAAAATATTTGGAAACCACATATCTAATAATATATATATATATATATATTACCTATAATATATATTTAATATCTATAATATATAAATAAATCCTTCAACCCAACAGCAAGAAGACAAATAACCCAAATTAAGAAAATGAACAAAATAATAAATAGATGTTTCTCCAAAGAAAATATGTAATTAGCCAAAAGCACATGAAAAAATGTTCAACATCATTTGCCACTAGGGAAATGCAATGGATACCAAAATGGTATATCATTTAACACCAATTAGAATAGCTACTATTAATAAAAACAGAAAATTACAAGTGTTGGAGATAATGTGGAAAAATAGGATCACTCAGTCATTGCTTGTGGCTATGTAAAATTGTGCAGCTGCTGTGGAAGACATTTTGAGAGTTTTCTCTTAAAGTTAAATATAGAATTACCATATGACCCAGAAATCCCACAATAGATATATACAAATTGAAAAAAGGGACTAAAACAGATATCTGCACACTGATGTTCATAGTGGCATTATTCACAATTGCTAAAAGATGGAAGCAACCCAAGAGTCCATCAACTGATGAATGATAAACAAAACGTAGTATATGCATACAATGCAATATTATCCAGCCATAAAAAGGAATGAAGTTCTGATACATGCTACAACATGGATGGCTTTGACATCATCATGTTGAGTGTAATAAGCCAGATACAAAAGGATAAATATTGTATGATTGCATGATATGAAATGTTTAGAATAAACAAACTCATAGTGTCAGAATATAGAATATATTACCAGTGGATGGGGTGGATAGTGAATATGGAATTAACAATTAAAATATGTAGTTTCTTTTTTTTTTTTTCAATATAATTTAGGACAACTCCCAGTCCTGAAAATGCCCCCTCATCACATTTCTTCTTTCCACTGCCTGCCCTCAACAACTACCATGGCCACTTTCTCCACATCAATGCTACAGTTTCTTCCATTACTAGTCACAACAGTTCTATAGTAGAATACCAGTAAGTTCACTTTAATCCATATGGTATTCCTTCATCCTGTGGACCCTGGGATGGTGATGTCCCCTCCACCTTTATATTGAGAGGTGGCTTAGATCCCACACCATTGATGAATGCGATTCTCCTGCTTGGAGTTGTAGTCCCTCTCGGTTCCCTGGTGTGGTGGTTGACCATCTTCAAAAATGTGCAGTTTCTATTTTGGATGATGGAAAAATTTTGCTAATGGTTGGCAGTGATAGTAGCACAACATTGTGGATGTAATTTACAGCACTGAATTATATATCTGAATGTTATTTAAAAAGGAAAATATTACATTGAATATATATTTCCTAGAATAATTTTTTTAAAAGGCCATGAGCTGCACAACACAAACTGAACCATAAATTAAATTATGCAATACAGTTAATAGAACAATAATGAAAATATGCTTTCAACAATTATAACAAATATACCACACTAATGCAAGGTGTTAATAATAGGGTGGTATGTAGGAACATTTTATTTTATACATGATTTTTCTGTAAACCCACAACTTCTTTAATAAAAGGAAATGCAATGACTTAAATGGATTATACAAGATCAAAGTTTACTTATTTCTCACTCTGAGAAGGGAGTTCAGGGCTGGTAGAATGACTGGACAGTATTGAGGACCAAATTTCATTCGATTTTTTACTATGCTGTCTTGAGGGCATTATATACATCCGTATGTTCATAGGGAGGATCTCCTCCACTTCCATATACCAGTCAAGAGGAAGAGGCAAGATCAAGAAGTGATACACATCACTCTGTTCCTATTCTTTTGATCTCAGTTTAATGTAATGGCCATAGAGATCTGCAAGAGAAATTGGAAAATTTGGTCTCGACCTGGGTACCACATATTCCCCTAAATCTTCTCTTATAAGAGAATGGAGGAATGGGTATTGGAGTTTAACTAACATTATGCCACATATAGAGAAAGATTCTGGGAAATGACAGAAGGAAAAGAACCAGAAAGAATCCAACAAAAACTGGTGTAACAGTAGTGAGAAGGAAAGATACATGGAAACCATATCTGCATTGTGTATTATTTATAGTTCGTTGTATACAGTTGTGTTTCAATGATCTTTGTTGTTAAAATAAAGAACATTTCACAGAGTAGACTAATTTTTAAAGTCCTTTGTGAGTAAAGGAAATGAATGTACATTTGTAAATAGAGCTGGTTGGACTATACTCACTTTTGTCATGAATTCTAAGCATGTTACTTATGTTAAGTAAACAGAACTTTGCACAGGGGTAGGAGTTGATGTGGCAGTGGTAAAAATGGAAGAAAGTCATTAGACTGGAGATTCAGAGGAAAAAAGAAAAAATAGAAAAGGAAGACATGAAGGAAAAACAAGTAAAAGACTGTGCTACCAAGACTGTTGGTTCCCAATATTCATTGTCTTTATTCAAATCCTCATCCTGTTTAGATGCAATGCACTCTACACAAAACCTTGCCTGGCAAGTGGCAGTCAGACCTGAGAGATTCAGGCTATTTTCAGGCAGAATATTTTCTTAGATGCTAAGAAAGTCCTTGGCAGGACAGTGTTTTAGACCTGCCCTTTTCATACCTACAAATAAGGGCATTTATAGAAATTGGATTACTTTCCTCCTTACCTTCATCAACCCTGTGTATCCTCCACTGACCCAAATGTCTTACAGCTGGTTCTGCTGTTTCCCTCTGCTACAAATCCCCACTCTTTTCCCTTTCCATTTCCCTTCTTCTCCACTTATAATTTATCTTTGTGTGACCTTTTGATAAGCTTAAGAAACACAGCAATTTTTGCTCTTTAAATACTAGAGAAGAGTGTATATTTAAGAGAAAGGTTTGATTGAGACAGACAATCTAATGTTCAGTCATTTTTCAAACCTGCTTGATACGAGTGGAATTTCCTATAAAATTGTGATTGAGAGAAGTTAGTCCTTTGAATCACAATGTGCTTTGAATCTTCTTTGTAAGTATACTGGAATGAAGAAGAGAAATACAGACCCAATTAGAAAAGAAAATATTTTTTAGCTAAGAATTACCACTAATTTCACTTCATGATGATTGGTAGTTGATATTAGACTCTATGTATTAAGCAAACATGCTTTGAACACCTCTTAAGGGCCATGAGAAAACCTAGAACTTAAATGTTAGGCAGACCTGGGTTCCTTAAACAGCTCAGCCACTTAAAAACTGTGTAGTTTGGACGACATGAATGAATCTAAAAGACTTATGTTGAATGTAGTAAACCAGTTACTAAAGGACAAATATTGCATGATCTCACAGATATGACCTAAGGCTATGGAGCAGACTCACAGAGATAGAGTCTTAAAGATTCTTGACGATAATTTACCAGGAGACAGAAAGGGAGTGGAAAGTGGTGAGCTGATGCTCAATCTGATAAGATGGAAGGTGGTGGTTTGTCAGTGAGTGGGGCTGATGGTGGTGCAGGGATGTGAGTGGGCTCAATAGTGCTGGACTGTGAGGGTTAGCAGGGTTGGGGGGAGTGGGTGAGACTATCTGTGGAACTGGGGAGAGGGCTGGAGGAAGAAACAGGTGAACACCTCTAGGAAGGTGGAAGTCCGTGGTTGAAAATACAATTTTGGTAATGTTCTTTTGGCACATATGGCAGGGGAAGGACACTGGTGCAAGATGTTGGTGGTTGAGGAATGTGCTGGAAAGGGTGCACCTGGGGTTTGCTTCTATGGAATATGAAAGTTTTCATTTTGTCTCAGGGTATTATCTCAATGTGTGGAGACCCACATATTAAACAAGAAAATATTAAACTCCCATCCTGAGGAGTCCTGCTTCATTCTCAAATAGAGGGGCAAGAACCTTTCGAGTATATAGGTAGTGCCTAATTAAAAAAAAAAAAAAAAAAAGCAGACCAATATGTTAAGCCCTCAATATTAATGCATGTACCTTTGAGCTCTTATTCTTGTAAAATTGAAACTTAGCCTAATAATAATTATTGCTTAAGATTTACCTCCTGAAAATCTCCTTCTTACTCAAATGTTGGCCTTTCTCTAAGCCAAACTTAGCAAATAAACACACTGCCTTCCCCATAGCATGGGCTATGACTCCCAGGAATGAGCCTCCCTGGCATGGAGGGATTAATATCAGGCACCAACCAGCGATACATTTGGAGAAAGACATTTATCAAAAGGGAGAAATATCAAATACAAACAGTTTTTATGGCTAAGAGATTTCAAAATGAGTCAGAAGGTCATTCCAGAGACTATACTTATGCATGTCTCAGACAGATCTCATGAACTGCCACTATGAAAACCTCAAATAGTGGTGCTCCTGAGGGCTCTGGAGCCATCCAGACCTGTACGCAAGGCACACAATCCCTTGAAATCATCACGTAGTCAGTGGGTCTCACCTTGAAATATATGATAACCTATTTTCTGAATGTAACAGAGTTAGACTTATTTATAATTTCCCTACACAGCGATTTTTCTACCCCTTTTACATGAGCCTATAGTTAGTACTATACCTGTTAAATATATGTCTCAGAGAGTTAAATCTTTTATCTGTCCATATACTGGTTGAGCCCTGATTCTCACCAAAGTTGCAGCTAACATCTACTCTCCAGATCATCAGACTCTCCTAGTTAAGTAACAAAATGATGATGATGGACAAGTCCCATTCCCCAAAAAACAAAGTATCTACAAGGGCAGACAAAACAGTTCCTTCCATCTGCCCCATAACATCTAAACACCCCTTTCCCAATCTGAGCCAGAGCAGGCATCACCATCCCAAAATCCTCAAGTTTGAGGAATGAACTAACATAAGGGGGAATGCAACCATGGACAAAGTAAATTTATTAACATTGTAGTAATGGAAGAACATTTAACACTGTCTTAAAAGATAGTGGTTACCAGAGGTTCTAAGGGGAGGGAGAGGGAATAATAGGTGGAACATAGGGCATTTTTAGGGCATTGGAATTAGGTGTAAACCACAGTGTAATTTATAGAAGTTGGTTAGTAGAAATGCTTCAATATTTATTCACCAATGTAATGAATGTACCACATAATTGTAATATGTTATTAATTGGGAAAGATGTGGGAAAGGGAGAACTGGGGTAAATGGGAATCCCTTATACTTTTGATGTAACTTCTGTAATTTAAAACCTCTTTTAAAATAAAGTTTACTACATTAAAAAATGCAAAATGCAAAACCTCAGTAGCTTGAGCAAGGAACCTCTATGGTGCCTCAGACACATCATCAAAAAAAGCAGAGATAGTAAGAGTACCTACATCATAGACCTTAAGAAGTTTAAATGACAAGCATGCATAAAGAACTTAAGGCACTGCTTGGCACATAGTAGGTATTCAAAAAGGTATTCCTTAATAAAAAAATTTATTTTCTTCTGGTGACGCAGTGATGATAAGACTAGATTCTTGGCTTTGAGGGTATTTGGTGGGCCATTATAAAGAGGATTCAGGGATATAGGAGAGAGTATTGAACTAAAGTTTTTAAGATGGAATTCCAAGTTTTATCACTAAATAAGATCTAAATGAGAAGGAAAAGTCAGAGAGCAGATTTTGATGAAAAGTAGAGAGAGGAACTGGGTATTAGGCTCTTGATGAGAGGATGTTATTTCTGAGCTGAGAAGACTGTCATAGTCATAATATTGCTGTAGTCTAACACTGACCCTAGGTATGACTGTGCTTTTCTTCTATTTCTTGTCTTTTGCATTCCCTGTTCTTTTGTAAGATTCCAGATCTGCTGACAGTATCAAGGGTAATGAAATGCAAGAATAGATATACTCTTTGAATTTATGGGAAATGTGTTAAATAAAATCATACAAATTCTACAAGTCAGATATAAGGGAGTAGTTGGGTTTATATAGTGAGATAAGTAAATATTTAAGCAGCTGAGTACTTTCTATTTTCACAACAGTGTTTCTGATCAACCCAGTTATGTGTACATTTAATTCTTGGGTTTAGTCTCTTAAGATGTAGGAACTAACCTCAGAGAAGACTACCATTTGATTTTGTTATTAAAGGGTTTCTTGATAGTTGAATAATCTGTTTCAATTTTTGAGCTCATCCCTCAAAGTGTGGAAAGTGAAATTAACATTTACTTTTTTTATTAGAGAAGTCGTTGTTTTACAGAAAACTCATGCAGAAAATACAGAGTTTCCATATACCTTCCAACATTTGCTTTTATTTAAGCGATAATTCCAGATGCCTCTATTCATTGCTTAAAGTATATGCTTATATTTAAAGTATACATTTGTATGTGTATATTCAGAGCCAAGTTCTCATTAAGAAACAGCACATTTAAACAGGATAAAAGAAATAGATTTAACATAGTTTGTATTTACAAGGTGTCAGTTTGGTTAAAGGAAATGACCAAGAGATGGTGAAGCATTCCTGAGTTAGCAACCTCAGAGGGCCAGGGAGCACTTACTACAGCTAGATCAAAAGGGGCAAGGTGAATGAGCAGTTAATTAAACTGAAGAGAGTAGCTGTAGCTGTAAGAGAAGGCTCAGTGACAAGGGCTGCCTGCCTGAAGCAAGAGCCTTTGGTGGAAGAACACAGTGATCCACTGTGACCCTATAGAGAAGAAGGGAGGGTAAGAAAAACCCAATTACTCCCTTCCCACCTTTCTAGTTACTGCCACTTTCTTCTTTGGCCAAACCCAATTGGAAGCTTTAGGGCTGGGGAGTACATTAATGCAGTTCTTAAAAATCATATATCCTTGTTGATTTGCACCTTTGAAAATGAATTGGTTTATTCAATTACTATTTTCCTACTGAATTATATTTTTATGGTATTAATATTTCCAGTTCAATATTCCCTTATAGCTTAAAAGCGATTATGAATAATATTCTTATGCATGCTTTTAGGTAGACAGAAACATTCATTTCTGCTGGTTATACACCTAGAAGTGCAATTGCTAGGTCATAGGACCTACATATTTCTAGCTTTAGGAGATATTGCCAAATGGTTTTCTAAAGTGATTGTTTAAATTTCCACTCCCATAGTCAAAGAAAGAGTTTCAGTTTCACCGCAATCAATATTTGATATTCTTTGGTCCTTTAATTTTAGCTATTCTGGTAGGGATATAGGATAATACATTGTCATTTAGATTTGCATTTCCTTGGTGATTAATGAGGTTAAGTGCTTTTTCACATGTTTATTTTCCATTTCAGTATAATTTTTTGTGAAGTTCTGGTTCAAGTCTTTTGCCCACTTGAATTGATTTTATTAATTTGAGGAGATTTTTATATATTGTGGATATAATCCTTTGATGTATTAAAAATATCTTCACACCATTTATCTTCACACTCTTTATGGCTTAATTTTACTCCCTTATATTTGCCTTTGGATAAGAGAAACTAAGGAAGACCTAAATAAATGAAAGGATATAACTTACTGATATATTGGAAGATTCATTATTCCTAAGATGTCATTTCTACCTAAAATTGATCTATATATTTGATACAATTCCAATTTCTTTATATTTTCCTGGAAATTGACAAGCTGGATCTAAAATTTCTAAAGATATACAAATGACTTAGAATATCCAAGACAGACTTTGAAAAGGAAAAATCTGCAGAATTTACATAGTGGTTATCAATATTTTATTATAAAGCTACAGCAATTAAGATAGTGTAGCATTGACACAAGAATAGGAAATCAACTAATGGAACAAAACACAGTGCCTGGATACATATCTACACATATATGATAACCAGATTTACTACAAATTTGTTATGTTCATTTTTTTTTTAAGATTTTATTTTTTATTTATTTCTCTCCCCTTCCCCCCCACCCCAATTGTCTGCTCTCTGTGTCCATTTGCTGTGTGTTCTTCTGTGTCCGCTTGTATTCTTGTCAGTGGCACCGGGGAATCTGTGTCTTTTTTTGTTGTGTCATCTTGCTGTGTCAGCTCTCCATGTGTGCAGCGCCATTCCTGGGTAGGCTGCACTTTTTTCGCACTGGGCAGCTCTCCTTGAGGGGTGCACTCCTTGCATGTGGGATACCCCTGCGTGGCACGGCACTCGTGCGCATCAGCACTACGCATGGGCCAGCTCATCACATGGGTCAGGAGGCCTTGGGCTTGAACCTTGGACCTCCCATGTGGTAGGCGGACACCCTACCAGTTGGGCTATATCTGCTTCCTGTGTCACATTCATTTTGGTAAGCAAAATTCATGTTCAGTAAGCAAAACTGGACAGAGTGACTAATTTAAATGGAAACATGTCAAAGCTTGAAATAGAAGAAGGTATAGGAGAATATCTTCCTAACCTTAAACAAAGATTTCTTGAACAGGATAAAGAAAGCACTAACCATAAAATAAAATAATGATAAATTGGACTTTATTAAAATTAAATGTATTTTTGATGAAGGATTGACAGGGATTTATGATGATAGGTTAAGTGATAAGGAGATGTGTATATTGAAGATTAATCCCAGCTTTCTGGCATAAACAACGAGTTGGAGAGAGATTTCATTTACTAAGACAGAAATGCTGGAAAATAGCAGATTAGATGGGAAGATTGGTCTTGTTGTATATCCTATGTTCCTTGTTTTAGTCTTCTGTTCTGATTAGAACAGCATTAAATTTATAGCATAGGGATTTTTCAATCTCTTACTCTGTGTGCAGTTTGAAACTTGAATTATTTCAGCTAGACACTGTGGAATACACCTGTAACTCTGAGCAGTATCCTTGTGGCCAGACATCAGATGAACTCTGGTCCAAATGAGGGCCTCCAAGTGACTGCAAGGCCTGGATATCAGGGCATATGAAGGCCTCAGGCAAAGAAGGCAATGTCACCGTGAAATCCTGAGGACAAACATCAGCCCTCACTCTTATTTTTTATAATAGTTCCTTTCCTTATGTGAAAAACAGGCCAAAGTTTGGAAGAGACTAGGAATTACAATTTTAATTGGAGAAATAATATTGGATTCACTAAGTGAGCTTCTTATCTTTCTAGGATCTTGGTATCTCAAGTTCTGCCTGCTTCAGAAGCCCACTCTTTCCTTCAAACAAATGTGTTTTTTGTTTTTTTTTTTAAATAAAGACTTGAAATAGAGTTTTGCTGTAGGGAGCAAAGCTTTTTGTTTTTTTTTGTTGTTGTTGTTGTTTTTGTCTTTTTTTTTAATGTTACGTTAAAAAAATATGAGGTCCCCATATACCCCCCACCCCCCTCACCTCACTCCTCTCATAACAACAAACAACAACCTCCTCCGTCATCATGGGACATTCATTGTGCTTGGTGAATACATCTTTGAACACTCCTGCACCACATGGTCAATGGTCCACATTATCGTTTTTTTTATATTTAATTTAGTTGTTCTTGATAGAACAAAGACAGTAGTTGAAGTCCTCTCTGACACACTTGTTTTAATATTGTCAGTTCATGAGGTGAGGAGTTAGTCTGAAAAGAATGAATTATGAGAGAGGAAAATTTATAGAGCAGACAGGTATGTTCTGAATGAAGTTCTTCTCTACATGAGATGGTCAACTTAATTTTGCTTAGAGTTCTATATAAGAGACAAATGGTAATGAATCATTTGCCCCCCCAAATTCCAAATTAACAAATCTGAGCAGGCTTAACAAGAGTTCATCTCCTTCAAATCTAAGTATAATTTCTTTATCCAGAAACAATGATTTTAAGGATCCTCCCTCTAAAAATCTAAAAAGAGTGTACAAGGTAGCATCTGAATGACATAAAGTGTGGTTCAGAGTCTAGATTATATATTTTGTTTTGATGGCTGCTGACTTGAGCCAACCTATTAGATAACCAACAATTCTGATGTTTATGTTTTTGAAAAATGTTCTTATCATTGCAAAACATTATATTACAAATGATTTATTTATTGTTTATTATTTATCTCCCTTTCATGACCACAGCTCCTTATGGGCAGGGTATTTTCTGTTTAGTTTACTGATATAGCCCCAGGACTGAAAACAAAACCTGGCACATGGTAAGTGCTCAATAAGCATTTATTAGATGGCGGATCTCTCTCTCCTTATGTTTATGCCTGACAATTTCCTTATTCCTGATACCATTCAATCAATAATCAATCAAATAGTTATATGCCTATTTTATATAGCATACCATGCTATGTATTGACTTATGATGCCATTGGTTGGCCAGATCTCTTTCTGCCCCACCTTTTGACAATGTAGTTTTTGGCACTGATTTAGTGTATTAAAGATGCTACAATAGTCTCCCTGTCAGAGTTCACTTCATTGAAATATATCCATCCCCAAGACCTTTAGAAAGGTGTACCTGAATTATCACATGCTTTAAATTCCTTGGACAGAATTGAATGGGTCAGAGTGGATACCTTACTCAGCGGAAATCCAGTCATGGATTCATTCTCTCTCCTTTTAAAAAAAACAATTTAAGAAAATCTTTAAAAAAGCTTTAGATCACATAATGTTACATTAAAAAATAAAGGGAATTCCCATATACCCCACTCCCTCCACACACTTTCTCACATCAACAACATCTTTCCTTAGTGTGGTATGTTTGTTGCAATTGATGATTACATATTAAAGCATTGTTACTAAAAGTAGACTATTGTTTACATTATAGTTTACACTTTATCCCACACAATTTTATAGGTTATGAAAAGATGTATAATGGCCTGTATCTGTCATTGCAATGTCATATAGGACAATTCCAATATCTCAAAAATTTCCCCAAGTTACACCTATTCTTCGCTCTCCCTCTCCTCAGAATCTCTGGTGGCCATTGCCTTTAAATCAACGATGAAAGTTCTTCCATTGCTAGAATAATAATAAGTCTATAATAGAAGAATAATAAGTGTATTTTAGTCCATTGTTCATTCCCCAATCTTGAAGATTATGGGTTGGTGGTGCCCTCTGTTTCTAATTGAAAGGGGGCTTAGATCCCTTAGGGCAGATGGATGGAACTATCTTGCTTGCAGTTGCAGATACTCTCTGTTCCTTGGGATGGGCACTGTCCCATCCTTGTTAGTTGTCCTGGGTGAGTCCCATGAACTGGAGAGTAAATGTTGCAACTCTGCTGAGATTCAGGGCTCAACGGCACGTGAACAGACCAAAGATTAAAGTCTCTGGGACTTGTTTTAAACAAGTATAGTGCTAATTACAAGTTCAAATAAAAGGGACAGAAGAGCCATGTGTAGGGAAACTATAAATGAGTCTAACTCTGTAACACTAGGATGCATAAATTCCAGAGTTAGGCTCAATGACAGGGTGCTGAATTCCTGAGCTTGTCTGCCCTGCTTATAGTGTCTCGATGTCCCTAGAGCCCTCAGGAGCCCCACTGTTTGAGATCCTGTTTACTGTGGCAGTCAATGAGATCCTGCTGAGACATGCATAAACATACCTCTGGAAAGACCTCTCAACTCACTTTGAAATCTCTTAGCCCTAAAAGCTCATGTGTATTTCATATTTCCTCCTTTTGGTCAAGGTCTTTTTCTAGATGCATTGCTAGTTGGTGCTTGGTAATTATCCCTTGGAGTCAGGGAGGCTTATCCCCAGGAGTCATGTCTCATGGGGGAGGGCAGGGAGAAGGTGGTGTGGTTTATATGCTGAGTTGGGCTTAGAGAAAGGCTACATTTGAGCAAAAAGGGGTTTTCAGGAGGTAACTCTTAGGCAATATATAATACTAGGCTAAGTTTCATTTTCACAAGAGAAGTTTCATAAGTACAATCAATATCAAGGGCCTGGTGTAATGGTCTGTCTTCCTTCACTAGGCACTGCCCATGTGCTTAGAGGATTCTTACCATTCTATTAGATAATGTAGCAGGACTCCCCAAGATGGGAATTCAATACTCTTTTGGTTATTGTGTGGGTCTCTACCAACCTAGGCCCTGCCTCATGAACACTTGAACATATTCATATTCCTTAGAGGCATGTCTCAGGTGCATCCCTCCCCACACATCTCCCTATCACCAACACCCCACACCAATGATCCTCCCCTGCCACAGTTGTGACCCTTCTGTGATCCAAAACCTCTCCAAAAACAAGGCCAAAAAATAACTAAATAAAATTAATTAAAAAATAAAATATTAATTTAATAGATAACAAGTAAAATTAAAAAATAAAATAAATTTGAAATAAAATAATTTTTTTACATTGTCTTTCATCACTGTAAGACCTGTTATCTTGTATATACAGTGACAATTTCTTCCATATGTTCCCCCAGTGTCTTATTTTTTTCATTTTATCTTTAAAGAAACTTTATATTACAGAAAAGTCACATAGAAAATACAGGGGATTCCAATATACCCAGTGCCCTCCCCCTTTTCCACTCTTCCCAACTAACACTTTACATGTGGATGTTACATTTGTTGCAATTGTTAATAGAAGAGATGGAACATAGGGCATTTTTAAGGCATTAGAATTGCTCTGCATGATCTTACAATAAGTAATACAAACCATTTTAAATTTCATCAAAACCTCTAAAAGTGTACAGTTCAAAATGTAAACATTGACCATGGTTAATAGCAATGCGTCAATATTTGTACATCTCTATCTCTTTTGGTTTTTCTCTGTGTCAGTGTCAATCTTTCTTTCTCTCACTCCTAAATTTATATAGAGAGTTTTTGTCTGTTTCAGGCACTATATTAAAATATAGTGATAGGTGCTAAGATTAAAAGGTTTGAAAGTTGCAGCTGCAGTTTTTGCCATGACTCTAAAATAGCCTCAAGAACCTTAAAGAAAAGAAGAGACCTACAGAGGCAAGAGGTCTACAAAAAGATAATGGAACAGATGTGCAGAAAGAATTCAGGATCACAGAGTAATTGAATCAAAGGGGTAGAGAGAGAATGTAATAAAGTCTGATTCTGTTTTTCATGTTTGATTGCTTATGGCTTCCAAGTCCCACAACTTGCCCTTTCCCTTCTCCTCCACATCTGGAAAACCGATAAGAAAGCCCAGATGCTTCCTTACTTGGACCCAGTGGGATGTTCAAACCATCGAAGTCCCACAACAAAGAAGCCTCACTTCAATCCTACCCCCAAACCACAATTAACCCCAAAGCCAGTCACCCCTCCCCACTTTCTCAAGCCATATTTGGAACTGCTTGGGAGCCTGTCCTGCTCTCCCCAGAAAGCTTCATTATGTAAGTAATAAATCTTTTCATAACCTGTTTGTATGTTCATTAGTCTCGACCTCTAAATCAAATTTTGGGTAGGGGGTCTATTTTTCTCGGGTAGTGGTCAAAGAGAGACAGAGCAGTTTTCAGACAACATTTTAATCACTCTGGGACATAGATCCACTCCATTGTCCTTACTTCCTTGCAAGATTGCTTCTTATATTCTTATTCTAACCTCTATTTTACCTATGTTAGCTTGAGTGGATTTCCGTTCATGATAATTAAATGATTCTTGATTATGACATCTGCTGACTCTTCTTCTGCCATAGCCCATTGACCTTGTGAAATATTGATAACTATTCCTTCAGCTCAGAAGTGGTTGTTACTGATTTCATTTGATTGAATTTTGCTTCTGGTATACCTAAAGAATGACTGTTCCTTGCAAAAGGAAACTACTAATGTTGGTAATATAAAAATAATATTCACCCAGATTATAGATAATGCTAAATCACAGGAGATACCTGACTCATATGTTCCCAGAGCTAAGAGTGTGAAAAATGCAGAGAGAGACTTTCACTGGTGGTGAAATGGTGCTGCCCTCCTGGGAAACATGATGGAGTCACTCCTTTTTGCTGTCAGCATTGCTGTTAATTTTGTCTGCAAGTGCCAACAAAGTACAGGAAGATGTATGAGGATGAATTATTGATTTTTACTTGCGTTCTGATGGGGGCAGGTTTGCAGCTCATCTCCAAGTAACTCTTTTCATCCTCATGGCCATAAATTTAAAAACATGTATTTTAATTTTATCTCTCTGAGTTAGGGACTTTCCTGATAAATTTTATTTGTAAAACACCTAGCCCTTTCCTATTATAATCAGTAAATGAAAGTTTACAACTGAATAGATTCTTCCATGACATCAAAATTTAGAAATAGAGACTTTCAGTTTTAAAAGATCCACTATAGGTGAACACACACAATTACACAAGGTTTTAAGTATAATAAATCTCACGGGCTTGAGAATGAAAAGACTTCCTGCAGAAAATATTGTTCACATTGATTGAGGAACATGTCCCTTCAATCAAACTTGATTCCCCACATTATGAGAGATTTGTTTTAATTATGTCAAACCTCTGAGTCTCTGTGACCTGTGCCCCATCCACACCCCCCCAAATTCTGCAAACTAAGAGACAATATCACACAGTATTCCAGAGGTAAGCTGTGCTACTCTGAAAGCACTCACACTACATATCTTTTTGTTTGCTATGTCCTCTGTAGTGCTGAAAAGCTCCCATCCTTTTCCTTCCATTTATTTAGGAGACAATGTTTTCAAAGAATACTTAGATGGCTGTTGGTCACAAAGTAGGCCCCTTACTGTTCAGCAGCTGCTTGAAAGCTTCTGGTCCCAACCTGTGTGAGGATTTGATCTTTCAGGATTTTATTTAATGAGAATGGCGAGAGGCTCACAGCCTCAGAATAGTTCACCTGTCCAAAATAGACATATTTTGCCAGAAGTCCTAATAATTCAAAACCACTTCAGTATGGTCTCCCTACAAAAAAACATGCTATCTTCTCTATCAAGCTGAGAAATGAGGCTCACCAACTTAAACACCAAAAAATAAAAAATCTTATATCTGATGACTCCTTTTAACATCCATTCCAAAGGCTCTTTTTTGCTTGAGAATCTTTCTGAGGAGAAAAGTTTAATTAGTTGCAGACCATGCTTATTAAAATTTTATCTTCTTAAATATTACTCATTCAATTTTCTCCCTTATGATTTATTTTAAGAATATGTGAAAATATTATAATTTTAGATTTTAATTATTTTATTTAAAAATATATGTATTCTATCACCTATCATCCTCCTCTTCCTCATCATTTCTTTTATTTTATATTAAAAATGCATGTATTTCCTTGAGTACCAGTAAGAATGTAAGAACCAGGTAATTTATGAGATCCTGAGGTAAAACTTAATGAAAAACAATAGCTCTATTCCTGTGGATGACAGGGACAGCATGACTGAATTGAAGCCAGAAATTGAATGAATATTATTAGCCCAAGACACATTTTTCCATGCTGTAGAAGTGCCTGAGATAGCTTGCAGTGTTTAAATAGTCTTTGATTTATTTATTATTCTCACTCTCACCTCCCAATTAGTGGCAGAGCTATAGAGCTGCAGGGAACTGGGAGGGGAAGAAGGGGCTGGTATGTAAAAGGATTATTTTTTATAGGAAATGAATATCAAGCCCAGGAAAGGCTTCTGGGTTCTGGTTTAATCTTCCACATGAGAAAGTGGGGGGCACCCTTAGTTGTGTGATTCTGGAGACATGGAGAACTCTCCTTCCTCCTCAAAGAATATCCTTTCTTTGTTTGACTCAAAATACATGTAGAGAAGACCTCTATGTGCCTGAAGCTGTGCCAAGTATGAGACTTAAAGGTGAAAAAAACACACTCTTGCCTTCAAATAGTTTCTAGTCTATTGGAGCATAGAGAAAATAAGACAGATACTTAATATGCAAAGTGATAAATGTAGTGACAGAAGCTTTGCTTCTTTGTGCATTGTGCAATGCATTCTGGTGCATTGACCCAGTCCTGGGAATCAAGGGAGGGTTCCTGAAGGCATGATAATAGTCTGGGAATGGCAAAAGTTAGTTAGGGGAAGGGAGAGAAGACAAAATGGAAAGACAAGAACATGATGAACAGATGGGAGAGTAGGAACAAAGGCTTGGAGGCAGAGGGATCATATTCCATCCTGGTTCTTCCATTCATTGGTCATTTGACCTTGGCCAACCCCTTCCTTTCTTCGAACCTCAATTTCCTCATCTGTAAAATGCTGATGATAATAGTTATCTCTCAGCATTCCTGAAAAGTGAATGAGATAATATAGCTAAAGTGGGAAGCAGATTTGGCTCAACTGATAGGACATCTGCCTATCGTATGGAAGATCCAGGGTTCAAATCCAGGACCTCCTGGCCTGTGTGGTGAGCTGGCCCATGCATAGTGCTGATGTGCACAAGGAGTGCCGTGCCACACAGGAGTGTCCCCTCTGTAGGGGAGCCCCACGTGCAAGGAGTATGCCTGGCAAGGAGAGACACCCTATGCAAAAAAAGCACAGCCTGCCCAGGAGTGGTGCCGCACACATGGAGAGCTGATACAGCAAGATGATGCAACAAAAAGAGACACAGATTCCCAGTGCTGCTGACAAGAATGCAGGTGGACACAGAAGAACACACAGTGAATGGACACAGAGAACAGACAATGATGGGGGAGGGGAGAGAAATAAATTAAAAAAATAAAGCTTTACAAAAAAAATAGCTAAAGTGACTCCATTGTTAGCAAGTGATAGAAACCCAACTTCAAATAGTCTAAGTATAAATGGCAATGTATTGGAAGGATTTTGGGAATACGATGGAGCATAAAGAGCTTATGGAGGGCAGGGATTTGACTGTGTCTCAGGACCAACTGTAATCAGAAATTCAAATGCCATAAGGCCATGACTGCTTCTCATACCTACTTCCACCTACATGTGGATATTATTCTTCCTTCCCACCTAACACCAGCTTTTTATTCATATTAGATGATCTTAGAATCCCAAAAAGTCAGCGTCAAAGTTTCACATCTTTGGCAACAGCAACTGAAAGAGCATCTGCCTCCCTCAGTTCTAGTTTCAAGAGTCCCAAGAAAAGACTCTAACCAGCTAGATGCCCACTCCCATACAATGAATGTCAGCTGGTGGAGGAAAAGTCATAATGTATTCATATGGTGGTTCCTGAAGTGACTTCAATAGTGGGAATAGAATTTCCAGAAGTGTAAAGGAGACAGAGAAGCGGTTCAGTAACTTGTTCCTAACACTATTAATAAAAATGATGTACCTTTGGTGAACATTTACTATGCTCCATGCATGTGCAAAGTACTTTAGATACAGTATCTAGTTAAATGTTCAACTATTGAGGTAGGTTCTAGTATTAATTCCATATCAAAAATGAAGAAACTAAATTTTAGAGGAGAGAACATGTGCTTCAAGTTTATATAGTTAGTAAGGTGAAGAAGAGCCAGGATACCAAGCCAGGTTTGCCAGGTTCTGAGTTTGAGCTGTTGGCTATTATGGACATGGACATTTAATTTAATAAATGTCACTATTCAGCCACAGACCATACTTCCACTGACCAGAATAATTTTGAACACTGGTCAGGTGAGGAACAGCTTATTCCTCTCTCCCTGCAGTGTTAAGGGCAGGCCAGGGGTTGCAAGTTCCCATGATCACAAAAGCCAGAGCAGAATTCAAAGAAAGGAATTCTTTAGATGTTGTAGGACATATAACTTTGATGTGATTGTTACCATGTCTATATCATCTTCCTCTTTCTAACAGAGTATCAAATATCATAACTTTAATGCTAAAAAGTTATTTTTCACATATGGATGCTCATTTTTCATCATCTTTCGTGGCATTAGTCACATAAACCTATAGATCTCACTAGAAATTAAAGAGAAGTGATTCTATGATTCTAAAAATGGATGTAGAGAGGTTCTGAGAGCAATTTTTAAAATACAGATGTATCCAGTGCCTATGATTTTATTGTAGAATAAGGAAAGGAGTTTATTCAAGATTTTTATAACCAGGGTTTCATAACAATTGAATGTATTGCTCAATAATGTTCTGTGGCATTCAACATGGAGCAAAAGTTCTACCTCAATTGTTTCCACTCAAATCTACAGAGTATGTTTATTTGTTGGTGGTTTAGTGGCATAAGGAATGGAAACACTTATGACTTTGCTGAGAAGGAAAGGTGAAGATGTATGGTTGTGTACAATAGCATGTGTACTCATTCATTCAACAAATTATTGAGATGGAGACAAATAAGAGGAGATTCAATGGTGACAACTTTCATCTGTAATATTTTGTTTTAAAATTCTGAAGCAAATAGGCATAATATTAAGAATTATTAAAGATTATTGTGGACACAAGATTGTTTGTTTTAAAACCAAGTATTTTGAATATAATTTATAACATTTATTTGGGAATGAGGAGGAAGAGAAAAGGAAATGTGTTTTCATTCCCATGTCTTCTAAAACCATTACATTATATTTCATTTTTAAAATCTACTAGTATTACTTGTGCCCGTAATTCCTGATATACCAGTACCATGGGGGTTTCAATGTCATTTCTGGGAATGCTTTTGATTGCATACTGTTTTGTTTCTCTGTGCTGTGCTGGACCATATGTGATGTGGTACGCTTTGAAGCCTGAAGTTTAAAAGAAGCATCAAATTGGAAGGCACAGATCTCTTAAAATTGCTTCTCTTCAATCAGAAATAGAAATTTCCTGTTTGAAATGTTACCTAGTATATTTACCATAATGAGCCTTTAGCCTCAAACACAACCTAAGTTACCCTACAATTTTGCACTGACTTGTTCTGAGCGCTAAGACATGTGGCAAGTCACTCTTCTAAATCTCGTATTCCTTATATATAAGTTGGGAAAAATAAAAATAATAGTACTTAATTCACAGATTATTATAAGAAGAGATGGATCTACGAAGGCACTAATAAAAGTTAAGCTTCAAGATCCTTCCCTCACTTGTACAATAGTCTCCAAAGGCAGTACATAATTTTGTAGTTGCAGTTTTCTATTTTTTTCTTAAGGAGTCCCAGAACTAATTAGCTTTGAGCCTCATAATATCTGGATCTGCCTCTGGTTATGGGGACTAAATAAGATATTAAGTAAATATAAAGCTTTAGGAAAATGTTTAATATAGAGTAAGAGTTCAATGAAGCAATGTGCTATTCAAGGTCTAATTAATTTTATTTCTTCATTTTTTGCCTCATTACAAACCCAGGTTTAGAACAGTATCTGACATTTTAAAGTTCTCAATAAATATTTTTTGAGAAAACGAATGTGTCAAGAAATGCAAGAATTAATGAATAAAATTAAAATCTAGTTGTTAGTAGCCAGTATATGTATGGATCCTTTAAAATATCTAGTATAGTTGAACCCAGTGATTTTGGCTGTTTGGAATATCAGATAATAACAAATGCAGTCTGGTGTCCATCTTGTATTTTTAGGGCCAGTTCATGGGCTTGGATCTTAGCATATGGTTATGAAGTAAAAGTTTGGGGTCTGAGGAATCAATGGTAAATGTTAAAATCTCTATATAAGTCCTTACTTGCTCAGGGCAGAAATACCCATAGCATATCTAATGTTTTCACTTTATTAACTATTATTCCCTGAATTTTGTTAAAAATGAAGGATGGACTTTATTTGAAACAACAGAAATATTTTCAGAATTCTTTACCATATAAAGCAGCTTATAATCACGTATCTTTATCTTTCCTACTTTTTCCACATTTAAAGATGTCAGACCAATTTTGACCTTTCACTCTTGCCTATTTCTTCATTCTAAAGAAGTTCATCCTTCATGAGAGATTCAGAGTGGGAAGTGGCAGGCAGAAAAAATATTTTCTGAATTTCTTTTTTATGCATGGGAAACCTGTAGGCTTGCCAGAAGATGGATGAGACAAAATGGACGTATTATAGTTTTCCAGGGAAACAGAACTGACAATGGGTATTGTCAAGTCCAAATTCTGTAGGGTAGGCCTCAAGCTGGGAATGCCAGTGGAGATCTTGCTGAATTCCCAGGAGAAGTTGGATGGCTGAAGAAAAGGTAGAAATTCTTCTTTCTGATTGCTGAAGTCTTCAGTTCTCCCTTTAAGGCCTCCAACTGATTGGATGAGACTTCTCTCATAGTTGAAGGCAATCCCTTTTGTTGATTGTAGATGTAATCAGTAATATATGCAAGCTACTTACGATGATTTAAATTCACGAAATATTCTCACAATAACTATCAGTCCAGCTCTTACTTGCCAAATAACTGGACACCATTACTTAGCCAAGTTGACATATGAATTTAACCATAAAAATGAGATGAAACAAACCCTTCCATGACTATAATTTAATGCCTACGCTAACACCAGGAATCAAATCATTCTGTTTTCCTATACACTTACTAATTCAAGCTTTTCCAGTGGTCAAGGTTGAAAGTGGTGTTTATTTGCTTCTAAGTTTCAATCTCTACTCAGTAGCTAGCTTCAAAATAGTTCTTTCTGGGAACATGTGTGTCTTTATTGAAATGTCAATTACATTTACTTCTTCAGGGGTTATCAGACAAGAGTTCTTACCTACCTTTTGTGTTTTCTGTTTTCAATTGATCACACAATGGCTCAACCTAAATCCTCTGGAGAGGAAAACCTCTCTAGTGACCAAAGATAAGGCAAACTCTCCACACATATCTGGGACAAATCGCCCCTCTGAAAACACTTTCCACTGTTATTAGCCAATATGGTTAAGGGCAATCAACTTAGATCTGAAAATCAAAGCTACAAAGGAGCTATATTCTCCACTCCCCTGTAAATTGGACCTATGTCTTAGGAGGTAGATGTATTTTTTATTATGTCCATTCCTTTCTTGCCTGATCTTTTCTGACAACTCTACCTGTCCCCTCCCACATACTCCAAAGCAGTCTGATAATATAGAACCACAATATCTGGCCATGGAGGGGTTGGAGCACAAGTAAGTATTTGGCCAGTTGGGTCAATCAAATTTCCTCCACAAGAATTTGGAAATTTGATTCTTAGATACTAACTACTTTCTTTTGATCCCCAGAACTGTGACTTGATCTAAAGGCAGGGTTGGAGTAACCATTGCTTGACAATCTAGAGAAAAACTGATCTGGAGAGAGGAATCATACTCCCTCTGAGGAAATACCCATATTATGTGATGATTTTCTATTTCCTGGTTCCAAGGCCCTGGAAGGTTGTGACTGTCTTTCCGTCATTGCACATATCAGATATCACCCTTGTCCTTATAATGAATCTCTCCTTTATATGTAAGTTAGTATGAGTTGTTACTTGTCACTTGTCACCAAAAAAGCTTTGGCTGAAATATCCTACCAAATCCACACAGACCAAATTTAGTGGCTATGTATCACGGAGTCATTAGTTTGATTCAATAAATAGTTATTGGGTGCATTCTAATTCTAGAAGCTGTGCTGTGTGCTGATGGTAGTAGATGGAAATATTATATATTTGCAAGCATAAGAGAAAAGATAAACAGCATTTGCTGAGTATCTATGATGTACCAGGGTAGTTCAAATGTGTTTAAAAAAATCTCTCACAGAAACTACACAATGTAAAAGAGTTATTCTATTTTTTCAACAAGTATTTATTATCTATTCTTTGCTATGCTTTGCTTAAAAGTCAGGAATAAAATAGTGAGCAAGATATATAAGATCTCTGCATTCATGGATTTATACCCTAATTGAACAGACACATACTTTCAAAAAAAATCAAATAGTAAAAGGGCTAAGAGAAAAGCAGAGTAATGTGATGAGGAGTTAACAGAGGTATGAACTCATGATACGTAAGGAGCAGGAAGGAGAAGCAACATTAAAAAAGATGTCCAGATGAAATATGAGGTCACATCTGAATTATGATAAAGCCTAACCACATGAACAGCATTCCAAGTAGATAAAATAGCAAGTCCAAAAGCAATGAAGCAAGAACAGACCTGAGGTGTTCAAGCAATGGAATGCAGTTGAATGTGGCCAAGCCATAAAAATAAAAGGAAGATCATAATTGTGGTGATGGCTTCATGGATATATACATCTATCAAAATGTATCAAATTCTATACTTTAAATATGTGCGCTTTATGATATGTCAGTTAAAATGCAGTAAAGTTGTTTTTAAAAAAGAAAAAAGAGAAGAACGATAGGAGATGAAGTTGCAGGGTGAGTAGGGAACACAAATGGAGACCATATCTGAGTCTTCTAAACTACTGTAGGAATCTGTGTTCCATTCTAAGTGTAGTGGAAAGCAGTGGAAGGGTTTGAGCAGAGGAGTAATATGATCATTTATGTTTATATTCTGGCTTTTATGTAGAGAATAGATTGAAGAATTCAAGAGGAGATGCAGGGAGAGCAGTTGGAATCTATTGCAGATGATGAGGAATGATGGTGGTTTGGGAAAGGGTAGTAGAAGTTGAGATGTAGAAAAGCATGTGGATTCGATATGTTTTTGGCAGCTGACAAGACTTGTTAATAGATTTATGACAGAGTGATGGCAGGAAGAGGAAACTAGGGTGACTGTCCATTACTGACTCGAGCAACATTTTTAAGTACTATTATAAATGAGGGAAGACAGGCAGCAAAGCTAAGTTTTTGTGTTCATTTTTAATTAAGTCTGAAGAAATCAATGTGAAAAGCTTCTAAAAGGAAAGCAGGGAATTGTTGCAGTAATGGCTCCCAATGTGTCCAGGTCTCCCTGTAACCATGTCTTTTGGTAGTTACCTCCCACTCTGATTCTGAACTGACTATTCAACTCAATGAGACATTAGCAACTGAGACATTAGCAAATGTAAAAAGCATTTGTGCATTGGGGTTTTCGTCTTGGAGCTCTCAGAACCTGCCCTCACCACCTTATGACTAAGCCTGGGTTATCCTACTGAGAGGATGAAAGACACATTACCCAGTCACTCTTGTCATCTCTGCCAATAGCTAGCCTACTCTGAAACATGTGAGTGAGGCCATTTGAGAAGAGCCAAGTCCCAGCCAGCCACCAACTGACTTAAGACTCTTGAACAAGCCCAGCCCAGATCATCTTATCATGGATGAGACCAGAAGAACCATCCAGAATTGTGAGCTCAAGAAATGACTTTGTTACACAGCAGCAGATAACTGATAGAAGGCATATGGTGAATGGTGAGAAGGGGTAAATGAATTGGAGGTCTGCGGGAGAGGGCAGGATTAGTGGTAGAATAAAATCAAGTGGGATGGAAGAGAGATTATTACTGTTATTATAAGTTCAAGAATTTTTACCTCAATGTAAAGAATAAATTTGGCCAAAGTCATACAAAGGGTAAATGGAGGAAATAAACTAGCAACAAGAAAAGTCTTGTTTGAAACTCATGGCATAGTGAAAAGAACATCAGATTGACCAAGCAATCACAATTTTTTTAGTTAGTAGAAATTTTAAAGATCATCTAGTCTAACCTCTCCTTTTCTAAATGAAGCACTATATATGTTCATGTTCATTTATTAAATGCCTATTGAGTACCCTCCTTATGCCTGGTATGTGCTGGGCAGAGGGGACCCAGGTCATAGCACCTTTTATTGGTGTTAATAGACTCTAACACTAAAAAGTCATGACAATCACTTTTATAATTTCAAATTATATTAAGTATTATGAAAGAATAAATGCAGGGGGATTTGTGAGTATATAACAGGGGAACCTCATTTGTTGGCAGTAAAATCAGGGAAGGCCTCCCTTAGGCCAAGACTAAAGGATTAGGAGGGGTTATTAGGGAGCAGTCTCTCTGTGCCTCAATTTCCTCATCTATATAACAGAATTGGACTAAGTTCCATTCCAGATCTAAAATTGAATTATTCATCAAATTTAAAGGTAGGGGATTTAAGTTTGACTGGAAAACAGATGGAACCATTATTCAGGAAGTTGCTGGTTTTTACATTCATGTGCACCATTTATTATATAGTTCAGTTAGAAAAGATACTTAAAACTGGTATTTGGGCACTTGATCTTTTTTCAATGTGCTCAGTTGAAATCCTCTACCTTGGGCAGAGCTCTCATGGGATTTTCATGATATCTTTTAATCAAAAACTTAAGCATAAACTATATAATGGCTCCAAATTTCTCTTTCTATATACACACAGGGACTAAGGAAGTTATTTCATTTTCCATATACAAATCATCTTTCTAATGGAAAATATGTTTTAAATTAGGCATCTATTCCACGAATGAGTACAGTGTGAATGCTCTATGTCAACATATAAAAGACTGTTATAAATGAGAAATGTACTTTTTATGTATTTATGCTAAACTCTGGATTCATTCTCTTTGGAAATATTAGCATCCAAATCCCCATCTAAGTAAAACCACTAACTTGCAGTTCACTTTAAAGGAAAAAAGTAGGGGAAATAATTGTTTAGAGGATAGTCATGGAATATGAGCACAGCAGTTCCAAAACTACAGTTGTATGAAACTTTGAAGCTCCTTGGATTAGGCTAGAGTAGTCTGCTTTCAAAAGCAAAAACTGATTTTTTGACACTAATAATGTCTCGAATTTTAAAATTTCTTCTACATACTTATATTTCTTGATATTTTAAACTTGTTTTTTAACAAGTGGGAGTGGGGAATGATTGAAGAACAAACATGTAGGTAACTCAGAAATGGAAATCCATGCTTGCTTTTCCATTCAGGCTTTCCTTTTTTCCGTTTTTGCTTGCTTCCTCCCTTCTGCCTCCCAACCACTCAGGATACTCATGACAGTAAATTACAGTAGACCTAGAATAGTCATATTTTCTACTGAAAATGGTTCTAGTTCATATAATATCATTAATATATAAACATTTCATGGCATTACATAAACACACACACACGCACACACACACACACATATTAAAGCCCCATCAAATTTTCCTGGAGTCTCAGTAAATGAAGATAGAAGAGAACTACAATCTTAGCATTAAGAGGTCTTTATAATTCTACTGTAGCTCTACAAACAAGTTAATCTAGACTCCTTCTTCTTTAGGAGGCAGCTGTTCTTACAATCATTTTACAGATGTGATATTAAGACAAAAAAAAGTTGCAAATATTCTCACTATCCTGGTTTTGTGATAATCACGGCAGGCTAAACATTCACTGTATTAGAGCTGTGTATGTATCCACAGACCTAGTCTTTTCCCTCTAGGTCTGATTTTTAAAATGCTGGTGATAAACCAATTCTGGTTTATTATATGACTTTCCTGTATGGGAAATGACTGTAAATCTAGGTACTTTGGTCAACCTCAGGAGATGTGGCAACTGCAATAACTTTGAAAATAACCAGTGTTAATTTTGCAGAGTTGTGTCTTAAAGAAAGCATAACTAATGAAGGGAAATTTTGTGATTACCAGTTGCCATTACATGAATTGTAAAATTAAAATTACTTTGTTTTATTTTTTAGATGATGCTGATATCATTAAAAGAATACAAGAACAGAAAAAATTTTTCTTTAACAAAACTGGCCAGAACTTTTTCTTCTTCTTTTTCCTTTTTTTTAAAGGACACAAAATGTAACTGACTTGCCTGGGTTCACTCATGAGTATAAGTAAGGATTATAATCCAGGAAATGCTGAGACCACGCTTCTCCCCATGCAAAGTTCACTGTAACTTGCTGACCATTCAAATTTGGTCAAGAGTCAACTGGGTTTGGGTTCTTGGTATTAGGGAACTGCTCATTATTCAGTGGGGCAAAGAGGAATAACAACTTTGCCTGTCTAATCCCTCTGTCTTCCCACTCACCGTGGAGGAATCTGGAGCATGGTACAGGCAAGGGGGAAAGTCTCCTGGGAGCTGAAACAGTGTCCCCACCAGAGGCAACAAGGAGCCAAATCCTTCCTGATTACTGAAGTTCTAAATGCCAGAAACAGAGTGTGAATGGTCCTAAAATGTGAGGGAGGCAAAGGTGGTATCAAACCAGGATATGGAACCAGAAGTTGGAATATGGATAAAAAATATGATAAAGTAAATTGGGAATAAACAGACAGGAAGTCCTTGTGTTAGCCTCCAAAAATCAACTTTTGCCTAGAACAATCTTAGTTTTGGTGACAGGCTTGTCAAGGGCAGTATGACAGGTGACAGTATCTCCCCCCAAATTACTGAATATAATATCTATATGCTCTTCCAAAATAGATATTTTCCCTAAGGTGTAGAAATCCTGTTGGATCAATATTTGGAAAAACAATGATACCACCATGTATATCCTTTTATAATAAGTACTCTGGCATTTTACACACAGTTAGCCAGAACTATTTACTGAATTGTGCTGAATTATACCTACTGATGACAATCAATGAAAGCCTATGATGTCCCCGATCATTAAAATATCAAAACTTATTTAATCAAGGGGAAAGTAAATTGTGTGTAGTGGGGTTTTCTTATTTTTCATACTTTTTATATGATGGTTCTTTGATAACAGGTAAGGCATAAATAATTTTTTAAATGGTGTTTTAGGGAAACGGACTTTGGCCCAGTGGTTAGGGCGTCCGTCTACCACATGGGAGGTCCGTGGTTCAAGCCCCGGGCCTCCTTGACCGTGTGGAGCTGGCCCATGCGCAGTGCTGATGCGCGCAAGGAGTGCTGTGCCACACAGGGGTGTCCCACGCGCAAGGAGTCCCCCATAAGGAGAGCCGCCCAGCGCGAAGGAGGGAGCAGCCTGCCGAGGAATGGCGCCGCCCACACTTCCCGTGCCGCTGAGGACAACAGAAGCGGACAAAGAAACAAAGACGCAGCAAAAAGACACAGAAAACAGACAACTGGGGGGGGGGGGGAATTAAATAAATAAAAATAAATCTTTAAAAAATAAATAAATAAATGGTGTTTTAGTTACTTAGGTTCCTCTAAACAATATTGTGATATGGGTCAGTCTAAACAATGGGAATTTATGCACTCACAATTTTGAGACAGGGAAAACAGCCCAATCAAGGCATCATCAAGTTGATGTTTTTCTTCCCAAAGACCAGTTACTGGTAATCCTTGACCCATTGTCGCGTTATAAGGCACATGGTGGAATGGTGGTGTCTGCTGGTCTCTCCCTTCTCTTTTGGGTTTCATTGATTTTAGCTTCTTGTTTGAGGCTTTATTCTCATGTATATGAATCCATTCTGTTTTTAAAAGACTCCAGGAATAGGATTAAGACCCATTCAGAAAGAAGTGAGTCACACCTAAGTGAAGTAACCTCATCAAAAGGTCCTACTTACAATGAGTTCACACCCACAAGAACGGATTAACTTTAAGAACATATTTTTTCCTTGGATACATACAGCTTCAAACCACAAACTTGGATTATTTGTTTAACTAGAACAGCCTATCATTAACTAAACTGAGTTTATTAGACTTCAGAAAATAAGTTTTAACTTTCCAACTATTGAGTAATTGTTTAATTCACCAACACACATTTGATGTGTGCCTCACAGATTCCAGGTATGGCATAAAGACAATTTAATTGGATGCAGTTTATAGACTCAAGTAATCTGTTCCTTATTGCCAGAAAGAGGCAAGCCAAAAGTATAATACAGATTGAAATGTGCTGCAGACATAGGATGCCTTAGAGCTCTGTAGGAGGGTAAGGGGTGTGGGTCTATCTACTATGTGTATGCTAAGGCAAGGTTGAATTGAGCACATTCTCCTTGATATAATTGAGCAAAAAACTTGGGGGCATATCAGGAACGATATTCTGAGCAGAGAGAAAAGCATAAGCAAATTCTAATAAGCATGGCATATAACTCCTGGTATATGGAAAATAAGGGGGTACAGGTAAGAAGAGATGAAACTAAAATGTAGACTTGAGCCAGATTAAATACATTTTATTTTTTTTAATTTATTTATTTTATTTATTTCTATCCCCTTTCCCCGCCCCGCCCTCCACTTGTCTGTTCTCTGTGTCTATTTGCTGCGTCTTCTTTTTCCGCTTCTGTTGTCAGCGGCACCGGAATCTGTGTTTCTTTTTGTTGCGTCATCTTGTGTCAGCTCTCCGTGTGAGTGGTGCCACTCCTGGGCAGGCTGCACTTTCTTTTGCGCTGGGCAGCTCTTCTTACGGGGCACACTCTTTGCGCGTAGGGCTCCCCTACATGGGGGACACCCCTGCGTGGCAGGGCACTCCTTGCATGCATCAGCACTGCACATGAGCCAGCTCCACATGGGTCAAGGAGGCCGTTCGAACCGCGGACCTCCCATGTGGTAGACAGACACCCTAACCACTGGGCCAAGTCCGCTTCCCTAAATACATTTTATATTCACGGAAAATTCATTGTGTGTGTGTGTGAAAACGTACAAAATGTTCCTCATGATGTTGGTTTGATTGAAAAATTAGTATTTTATTACTAAATATTTTCATCTATTTTTTTCTGTCCTCAGTTGAAATGATTGAGGGATTACATCTCAGAACAATGAAAGATCAAGCTCAATGAGGGACATTAAGAGAAAGCATGACCTTTGGACTCAGATGGACCTGATTTTGAATGTCATCTCCTTTACTTCCTGGTTTGTAACCTTGAGGAAATTACTAAATCTTTTCCAAAGTGAAATACAGGGTTGCTGTAGGTTGTCAATAAAATAAGGCACAGGAAGATTTTACTCCAAGATTTGTTGTATGTTAATTGTTAATTAAACATTTTCCCATGTGTCCTTCACCTTCAACCACTACACTTGTTATTAGAAGTAATGGGGTGGATTCCAAATGATTTGCTGGAGAAGAGAGATAAATTGGTACTAGGTGTTTTACTTTGGGTTTACTTGGATTTTAAACCAATGGCAAGAAAAATTTCCTCACCTTTGGATCTACCACAAAACATTTTCACATGTCTATCTCCAAAATCTTAAGCCAAAGGGTCCTTATGCCAGCATGGACATCTAAAATCACCTCCCAAGTGGTACCCTCATTCTTGCCTGCCCTCTCAGAATACCACTGTATTTTCCAGACTTATGCAAACCCCATTAAAGCTTTTGCCCCATTTCTTATTTCCTGGTAAGCTCAAAGTAAAAGGTAGAGAATATGTAAACCTTTGCAGTTTAGATATTTGTATTCTGACTGAAAGATTGTATCAATTATATCTTGTTTTGCTTCAAGCAATATAAAACAACCCTGGCTAATGCTTTCTTCGTAATGGTTTTGAGATATAATTCACATGCCAAACAATTTACTCATTTAAATTATATAACTCAGTGGTTTTTTAAAATATATATTCACAGAGTTGTGCAACCATCACCATCATCAATTTTAGAATCTAGCTAACCTTTTTAAAAAGAGAATATATTTGAAAGATATTAGGAATGCCGAGAAATGACAGAAAACCTGAAGAATGAGACTTGAAATCAGGCAAGATTCAAGGCTGCTCTGTAGATTGAGGAGATAGTCTCCTACCACAAAAGTCTGGTAGGGCACCATTGCTGCAATGGCAGTCTCAAAGGAGCCTCTCAGGTTCTTGATTATTATATAAGTTTCAATGTCCTGAGAGAAAATATCTAGTTGACTTTGCTAACCAACTGACTGTACTAAAACTTCAAGAGCAGGAATTGGGCAACTAGTTTTACCATCCCACATAAACCACACACAACGTAAGGGAGGGTAGTTCCACAAAAGGCTGTTGGGATACAATCAGGGCAAGAAAGTAGGTACCGGGCCCCAAATAACAAATGTCTACTGCTGGTTTTTTTGCTAGGCTGCTGAATGCAGATATCATGAAATGGTTTGGCTTAACAACAGGAATTTATTAGCTTATGATTTTGAGGCTGAGAAAAATGCCCAAATCAAGGCATCATCAAGGTGATGCTTTCTTTCCAAAGACTGGATGCCAGCGATCCTTGGCTCCTCTGCCATATGGTCAGTCACATGGCGGCATCTGCTGGTCTTCTCCCTTCTTCCAGTTTCCATTGGTTTCAGCATCTTGCTTCTGTGGCTTTCTCTCTAGTGTCTGAATTTTGTTCTCTTCTAAAGGACTCCAAGTAAGAGGATTAAGACCCACATTGGGCCATGCCTTAACTGAAGTAGCCTCATCAAAAGGTCCTATGTACAATACGTTTACACTCACATGAATGGATCGGCTGTAAGAACACATTTTTCTGGGGGTACATACAGTTCTATACTACCACAACTGGCAAGACTATTGAATATGGCATATCTAAATAAAATTACAAATTGTGAGATTACAAAGTAAGAGAGATTAAGTTGTTTTGGTTGGTTTTTTTTTGGGGGGGGTGCAGTATTTTAGACCCACTTCACCATACTTGGAACACTGAATATTTGGCCTCCAAGTAAGAGCAACTCTGTCATGCGGCTCTAGTTCTAGATACAGAATTCCAGTGGACATCACAAACTTTGGCCAATGTAAAATCCCCTTCTCTTCCTCTTTTTCTTTCATTCTGAGTCCTGTTAAAATGAATACCTCCATGGCAAAATCTCAGAAAAATTACAACATGGTTTTTAAGTCTAGCTGACCAATAGAGGGGGAGAGAAGAAGGCAGTAATCCAAAATATGCCTTCTTGTCACTAGAGATTTTCAAGCCTCTTTTGAAGCTATTGTGAAATAGGTTCCTAAATGGGTGGATGTAGGCATTAAGTATTTCTATGGTCCCTTTAGCTTGAGATTCTATGTTCCTAGCTTTTCAGTGAATTGTTACATGTAGAGAGAAAACTCCACAAGGAGTCACTAGATGCCTATAAGAACTTTGGAAAACTTGAAAAAAACAACCCTTAGTTAAATGTACAATAGGACTATGCACAAAAGATTCTAAATGATGGTCAGTGAGACCTTTAAACAGCCAAACCTCTTTTTTTTTTTTTCCTAATTGAGTGCAGAAAATATTTTGGGGGTAAATTGGTTTATTTCCTCCAAGAGTGCACATGATACCCACTAGTATTTTGACCCTTTCAAATTATTTGTTTTGATATCTGTGAGGATGCCCTAGATTCCCCCACAAATAAACCTAGAAGTCCTACATAAATTTCAAACCAAATCCTCAGGTAAATCAACATGTTTATTTTAATCTCATGCATGCATTCATTCCCAGGTTTGTTCAAAAAGGAATTTGAGGCAGCTTAATAAAAATGCAGGAACAACAGCAAGTTGATACGAATAGTAAAAATGATGCTAACAGAAACATCTTTGTGTTAAATATTCATTAGGGAAAATTTTACTGCATACATATTAGTTATCTTCTACCACTTCACTAGTGATCTGCATGAAACCAGAAAAAATAAACTTTGACTATTCAAGAATGTTGACATAGACAAGTCCATGACGTTCAGGCCTGTCTTGATGTAACTGATGAGTTAGGAGACAGGTAGACTGCCAGAAATACCCAGAGTGCTGGTGCTATTTTCAAGCTGCCAACTGCAGGGCATTGTCAAAGTATGCCCTTGCTTGGCAGCATGCTGAGTTCTAAACCCTTATCAGACTTAGTCATACTCTGCCCACTCTTCTGGGGGTCTTCTTCCTAATAGAATAGCTGGCAAATTGGCTAAATGACCCCTGATAATATTCTTAATGGGCCCACTTAACATTTTCCCCCATCCCTAATAACAAGTCCATGTTTTCCCAGATCCCAGCAAGGCAAAGATTGCACTTTAGGGACAAAGTTGGCATTGCACCAGTCTTTGGCTCCTAGTCCAGTGTTTGTCTACATAGCACCTACATTAATGTGGGACAGGGGCTGTCAAAGGAGGACATTACCATGTTTGGGGGTTACATGATAGTCCTCACAATCATTCATACATACATTCATTATTAATTACCTTTTATGTGCCAGGCTGTGTGTAGTGTATGTTCAGGATCCTGGAGATATAAATATTAATAGATATTTGAAACTTAGCTTTGAAGAATTCACAGATTATTGGTGGAGGCATATAAGTAAATATCACTTATGGTAATGTTATAAGTATCATATCTGAGGTACATATGGGAGCATAGAGGAAAACCCTTAATCGTGCCTAGGATGAATGAGGAAGATTTTTCAAAGGAGATACTATATCTATCTATCTATCTACGTTTTAATAGAAGAGTCAGCGTTTGACAGGCAAAGTGGAAGGAACTTCAACACAGGTGGAAGAGCCAGGGCCAAGCATCGTGGAAGCTAAGGATTTATTTGGGAAACCACATATCTTGGCAGTGGAACAAGAGTTTAGAACTGGAGGCAGCTTCCTGGGTCCTGACCCTACTACTTACTACTAACCATGGATGATGGGAATTGTTTAAACTTTCTGTGTGTCAATTTACTCATCAGTAAAATGGGAAGAGTAATACTCCATAGGTTTGTTGGGAGGGAGAATTAGAACAATGTCTAGCACATAGTAAGGCTGAATTTGTGTGAGCTATTATGGTCTCACCATGGTTGAGCACAGAAGGCTGGAGTGGTTGGCAGGAACCAGGTAATAAAGAACCCACAGGGCTGTGCTGAAAAGCTTAGGAATGCACCCTGAGAGGGGAGCCCATGTGGATTTTCAATTAGAGAGTCCTTTTGTAAATTAGTGGTTTATGGAAAATCAGATCAGAATCCAGAGCATGCACTCAGAGAACGCATAGAATTTGCTTATTTGGGACCTGGAGAAACTTTAGCCTGATTTAATCTTTTCAGCAGATATTCTCAGGTGAATGTTGTCATATCTGCTCTAAAAATTAGGTTGGAAAGAAAGACAGGGTCCTAGAACTTTTGTCCAGATAAAGGATATGTAATGTGGGTAATGTGACTTAGGTGATCTAACATTGCTTATTTGCTGAGCTTATAAAATGTGAGCTTTAATGACAGAGTTTCCAGGTGCCTGAAAATGCAGACATGAAAAGTCATCAGAGTGTGCAGTGTCTTTCCCTGGCTTCCAATAGAATATACTCTTTCCCATTATTATCTTATTTATAATTATTCATCATTAATAGTTTATTATTAATTGCCTTGTTAGTGAAACTAAGAGAAAATAGAAATAAACAGCAATACATCATTTTGGAGTTTAAGTTGCTAGTTATGTGTATCTATTGTGTGTAAAAAGAATTTTTATAAAATAGGATCAGACTATACATTCTATTTTAATGTTCCTTTGTTTTCATTGAACACTGTATTGTGAGCACTTTTCTGTATCATTAGTCTTCTATATCTTCATTTTTAAAGATTGCATGAAATTTTATCTTCTAGCCGTAAGAATTTTTTTTTAACTCCTGAGCACTTAGGTGTACTCTAAAATTTTACTGTTATAAAATAGTGTAAAAACAAACATTCTTTAGCTATCTTTTTGCCTAGGTCTGTAAATTTTTTCTTCAGGATATCTCACAACCAGCAGGTGTCAAGCCTTGAAAGGCCCCGATTTAATGGTCACCCTTGGCCAGGACTGGCTTTTTACCGAGCCTTCTCAGAATGAGGGGCCTGAGAGTAAGGTTTCTCTTAAGCTACAGGACAACAATCAGGTTCACTGTCGCCCAGGCTGGGAAGAGAGTGGTTTCCCTGAAGGATTCAGTCACCTGCAGTGACTGAGATGACAGGACATTCCCCGCAGTTCTGAGGCCTGGGTGCAGGGAGCACAGAGATGGAGGTTTTAAAAGATTCCACTTTGCGCACAGTCTGGCACTGGAGCCAGCACTTGCATCACGCATGGATTTCCATTTTAATCAACAACTGCTTCTCAAGACGAAAGTCTCTAGGCAGAGAACGAGACAAAAATAAAAAGTCTGAATCCTGAATGGAGGTTTTCCACTCTAAGGGGTTTTTTGAATATTCCTTTTTTGAATATTTCTTGATATCATTGTTTTCAATGGAAACTCATTTTTGTTACCTTTGGTAGAATGTAAAGAATTAAAGAAATACTTCTTTTTCCAGATGAAACACAAGTATGTGAATATCAGAGGAAAAACAAATGATCCAAGGGAACGAGAAATTTTTTCTCTATTAAAATCTTCACGCTTTCCTTTGAAGAAAAAAATATTTAATTATAGTCTATTAAGAACAGGTTATATGATTATAAATAAATATATTTAGTTATAAAATACACACAGTATGTAAAATATTCTGTTGGCACAACCAAAAACAAAATACATTTTTCGCTTTTTATTGTTATGTAAAATAATGCTTGTAACAGTCAATGAAAGAGTAAGGAACATAAAGAAAAAGTCATCTATAATCCCACTATCCAGAAATAAGCACTGTCGACACTTTTCTTGATATAGACATTTAAATAAAAATAAAAATGGGATCAAATTAATCACGAGTTTAGACTCATTTTTCCCTTAGCGAAGAATCATTTTAAAAATCTTTCAAGGAATTATGTAGCCTATCATTTCATTTTTAAAAGATGCACAATATCCCGTTGTATGGATTTATTTAACCAAGCCTCTATATTTGACATTAATAAAACGCTATGAGCATCTTTGTAACTATATTTTGTTCAAGACTCTAATGTATCAATTCACCACCTCTCCAACTACATGAGTATTTGCCACACCTTTGACAGCATTGGCTATTATTACAAGGCAACAGGAACAAAAATGTTTACCACATACCATACTTCTGTCATTTTAATTTGAATTTCTTTGATTAACAAGCTTACACAATCTTGTCTTTTGGAGGGTTTTAAAAAATTAGTCATAATTAAAAGAAATAATTATTGGTCAATTTACTAACTCAAATGCCATGTCCTTGGGTGTGCTTTTAGGCCACAGCTAAAGAGAATACTGTAGCTGTAAATAAAACCTTCCACCATTAATTACAGGTGGGAGAAGCAGAGAAGATAGCTATAGAACTCTGTATGGTTTATATATTGAGAAACTGAAGCCTGTAAATGTCTAAATGGTTCCAGCTGGAGTGAGGGAATCAGGGTTGGAGGTGAATCCGTGCTTCCTTCCAGTTTATTCTGCTGCACTGCCTTGTAGGAGAATTATCAGATTCACTAACATGCACGTAAACGCGCTGGCCCAGTAACCGTGGGGAGAACATTTGAAACACACGGGTAGATTTTTCTAGCTTCAAGGAGCAGTCGGCTGTGCAGGAAAAAAAAAAAAACACAAAAAACAAAACACAATAGGAAACCAAGCCCTCCGAGGACCGCATTAACTTGTGCAGTAACAAGTTCAGGGACGCTCGGTGTCTCAGCTGTTCAATACTGAGAGAGCGGGAGAAAGGAGGTTGCCATGGCGATGCCTTGCCGCACGTGCCTTGCAGGGGAGGGCAGTGCGGAGATGGCTTTCTACAGAGTTAAATGAAGGCGCGGCGGTCGCTTCGCCTTGTCCTTGGGAAGTGCCCCCAACTGCGAACGCCTCCTGCCGGGAGGCGGACGCGCCCCAGCACCGTGCTGCGCTCGGGAGGCAGCCTGCGCCGGCACCAAGCGGCCGCCGCCCGGCGGCTGTGCTGCTGGCAGCCATCTTGGCGCAGCTCGGGCTCCTGGGCCGCTGCCTGGGCCGGGCCTCGGCGGGGCTCAGCTCAGCTCAGCCCGGGACCAGCAACGCGAGGCTCGCTCACGCTCTCCCTAAGCCCTTCTCGTCCCCGTGCTGCTTCGCTGGCCGCTGGGTTGGTTTTCCACGGTCGTTTGTTCGGTTTTGGGAAGGGATATGGAAATTGAATTCCTAGCAGACTGGGATAGATTGCACCTCTCGCTGTGGCTCTGGGCGCGAAGAAAGAAGAGCAGCAGATGTGATTTGAGGGCTGCAGTCTTGGCGCACTTGGCAAAGACCTTTTATTTCATACATCATTTGCATTTTGCCGCAGTGATTTCCGAGGCACAGCACATGCGGACTTGCCTGGGATCAAGACTGATAATTCACACACACTTAAGGACGCCAAGCAGACACTATTTCGCGTTGTTTGCTCAGGAAAGAGAAAATATTCTGGCAGCACATGCCTCCCGTCTAACCCTGTGGCTGTGGGGAGATGCAAAGCAGGGATCGGGCTGTTTTATTAAATTCAGTTGCAGTGCCTGCTTTAGGCATTTCATTTTCCACCTGATGGATGGAATGACCCTAAAGTGGCATTTTCTTGGTTTGTACTGGGTTCTTGGATCTGCTAAATGCCATATAGTTTAGTTAAGAACTGGTCTGAGTTTTTGACGCTGGAAATAGTGACTTCTGTAATCGTAGTGATGTAATCATATGTTAAGTCCTTTGGGGGACAGGAACTCAGAAGGAAAAGATTTTTAAAAACAGTGACGATGTGGTTTGGAGGTAGGAAAAAGGTGACAAAGCAAAAGCATTTCTACGCCTTCAAACTAGGAGCAAAGCTCATTAATAATTCTCATAGTTACAGAATCTAAGGAGCTAAAAAAAGAAAAGGTTCATTGAGATCATCTTGTCTAGCATGGTTTTTTTGCAAATAGAGGAAAGAGATTTGAAAAGGGTAAGTGAATTAAATCCCCAGGTCACCCACACATAGGAATACAAACCTGCTCTTCTAGTTTCACTACAGTCATGTGTATGCATTGTGTTTATGTTTGTGTACACAACATAAAAATAGAGATGTGAATCTGTACGTTGGTATGAAAAGCATGATGTGGGATTTACTCATTATTAAATCAGTCGTTCTCAAGTTCTCAACCTTTTGCTCTCAGGAGCCCTATACTCTCTTAAAAATGTTGAATGAACCAAAGAATTTCATCTATGAGACTTCTATTTATCAATATTTACTGCATTAGAATTTAAAACTAAGAAATTTTTAAAAATTCTTGTCATTTAAAGTTAATAAAAAACATTACATGTCACCACGACACATTTGTATGTAAAAGGAAAAAAGAAGTGAGAAGAGGGACGTAGTTTCACAGTTTTGAAAACTACTTTAATATCTGACAGTGGGAGTCTGCTTCTGCATGCAATCTATTTCAGTATGTTGTTTTGGCTAACAAATATGAAGAAAATCTTAGCTCATAGATAATATAGTTGAAAAGGAAGGACCTGGTGCTCCTGAAAGGTCTCAGGAACCCCAAGGAAGTGGTATGCTGGTAAATGTTTTAATAACCAGCTCACTGGGGGTGGGAAGCACCTGATTTGTAGTACTACTGATTTCCCTGGTGTAAATACTCTGATCACAACCAATAAAGAAAAATTGGGAAGAGATGCACAGTGGCATACCAATATAGATTTTATGATTTCAAGAGCATAGATAATAGTAAAATGCCATAAAATAATTAGGAAGTGATGGGTTTTCAGTATGTATTTCATTTTTTAATACAATTTAATTGTAAGTTTTTATAATTCAATTTTTAATAATGCTTATATTTAACAAATGGCTTGCAAAATTCTTGGAAAATTGATAACTTGCCCTTGCAAGATGAAAGAAGCCAGCTCCAGCAGGTCACTGCCCCCAGGGTTGCTCAGACCTGACTCTGAGAACCATTATATTAAATTAATTCAACAGAAATTAATTAAGCACTTAGTTCATGCTGGTTTATGGATATTACATAGATTGAAATACAGAAATGAGAAATATCAGGAATAGGGAAAAATATTTGAAACTTTGGAAACTCCCCTCTTTTCTCTGCCCTATCACAAGCTGCTTTAACCTCCCCTCTCCAATAAATTACCACAACCCCTTCCCACAAAACTGACATGGGAAGGAACCAGCCCCAACTGGTCTACTGAAATTCCTAGCCAGACACATGTGCACTTGCTGCCAAGTGCAGCAAGTTAAATCTCCATCCACTCATTATACTAGGATGCCATTTTCTGATCATGTGATGTATGGTTTAGCATGACACGCATCTGAGCCTACTCCTCATCTCTACGTGCACCCTGTTCATGTTACCTAGTCCTCTAAACCCAAACCCTGTATCACCACCATTAAAAACCATAAACTTCCTCAATTCTGGGAGACAGGATTGTGTTTTTCTTCCTGCCTTCTTGTTTGGCAGCCTCGCAATAAAACTCTTTCTTTCCTTGAAATCATGGTATCATGGCATTGACTTCTGTCCCTATTGCGCAGTAGTATATTGAGCAAAGGAATTAATTAGGATAATTTTATACCTTCTCTTATTAACTCACGTAATTCAACCTTAAGTCCCTGGCTTTTTAAATGCCATTCTTTCCCCACCCACAAGTAAAGATAATATATTTGAATTTCCTTTGGAAGAGGTAGATGTTACTATTTTATATTTTGTAGTAGGGCTGTAGGCTAAGTCAATATTTTCATCTGACAGCTGTAATCTGAACATAAGATCTCTCTAAAGGTATGATATCATTTCTACCAACAAGTACATAAACCATCCTGATTTATAAATGTAACCTTTTCTGCTAAAGATAGCTATTTGTTTGGTCTCCTGTACATCCATAGAGTTTTCAAACTAGAGGAAGCATGCTCATGGTAAATGCACGTAGCATGTTGGCATGGCAGAAAATTAGTCATTCGACAAGTATTTATTGATCATTTTCTTTGTGTGAGAACTTGGGGAGCTTACCACTCTTAAGTAGCCGCTAAGCACTTAAGACCAACACTGATCAGAAGTATTTCCCTGGATATTGGAAATGGTGTGAAACTGGTATTGCCCTGAGCACTGATAGGGCACAGTGTAGGAGACATGATGTGCCTTTTCATTCTATTCCCCACTTAAATTACCTGTGAACACTTATGAACATATCCCATAGTGACAGCCTACATCACGTTTGCTTTTGATTTCTGCCTTGCAGCATTCAAAATGTTGGTAAGAATTTCTGTTTGTTGGTTTGAATGTCAAAGGAAAAGTAATTAAATTATAAGAAAGATTTGGAAAGGGCCTTGCTTTCTAAGAGCTTGCAATCTCTGCCTCTGCCACATACTGGAATTGTCAGAATGTGCTCCTACTTCATAAGCTGTAGCCTCTGCTCAGGCAGAGCCTGCTTTGTGAAGCCGTGTATATTAGCTGGGTGCTGATGCAAGATACCAGAAATTGGTTGGTTTTTATAAAACGTATTTATTTGGAGTAGAAGCTTGCAGTTACCAGCCCATAAAGCATAAGTTACTTCCCTTACCAAAGTCTTCTGCCATGTATTAGAGCAAGATGGCTGCCAATATCTGCCAGGGTTCAGGCTTCCTGGGTTCCTCTCTTCCCGGGGCTCATTTCTCTCCAGGCTCAGCTACTCTGTTTTCTCTACAAGGTCAGCTGTAGACTATGAGGCTCTCTAGGCTTTGCATCTTTCCACAAGGACAGCTGTAGACTATTAGGTGAATGGCTTGTTTCTCTTCCCAGGGTCTTCTCTCTTTCCTCATGACCAAGGTCCTCTGTGTGCTTACTTCCTGGAGCTCTAGCTCAAGACTCCAGCATCAAGAACTCCAACTCTGTCCTTTGTCATGTCATTTATCTGTGAGTCCCCACCCACCAAGAGGCGGGACTCAACACCCTACTGACATGGCCCAATCAAAGCCCTAATCATAACTTAATCACACCCTAGTACAAACTAGTTGATAAGCATAACCCAATTTTTTGGAATTTTTGGAATTCATGAACCATATGAAACTGCTACACCACGTGTCATTCATCAAACCAAACTTTGAAAACAGGCTATCAAGTCAAAGTGTCCGCTATGAAAAAATTGTTCTGCTGTGGTCAGAAAGCCAAAGCTTTCAACTTGACATGCTAGGTTCCATCTCTTTCTTTCCTTTCTTCATCATCTGGGGTTCCAGAAAAGAAAAAGCTGGGGGCGAGGAAAAGTAACGAAAACCACTTCATGTTATTTCTATGCCTGGGTTCCTCACATATCGCCCTAATGGAAATGGTTGGAAGATCAGGGACTCAGGTCCTCAGCTGTATGAATAATTGACTCTGTGACCCTGATTAGGTATGTGTTTTAGTTTCCTGGCTGCCAAAACAAATAGCAAACAGTGGGTTGGTTTAAACAACAGAAATGTATTTGACTCACAGTTTTGAGGCTAGGAAAAGTCTAAAATCAAGGCATTGGCAAGGCAGTGCTTTCTTCCTGAACTCCATGGCCTTCTGGGGCTGGCTGGCCACCCACAATCCTTGATCCATGGGTTTTATGTCACATGGCAGTGCACATGGCAGCCTCTCTTTGTTTTTCTCACCATTTGACTTTCACTCTGCCTATAAAGAATTAAAGAAATTTGGAATAAACTCAACCTGATTCAATGGGGCCACACCTTAAATGAAGTAACATCTTTTTTAAAAAAAAAGATTTATTTATTTATTTATTTATTTATTCATCTCCCCTTCCCCCCCACCCCAGTTGTCTGTTGTCTGTGTCTATTTGCTGCGTCTTCTTCTTTGTCCGCTTCTGTTGTTGTCAGCGGCTCGGGAATCTGTGTTTCTTTTTGTTGCGTCATCTTGTTGTGTCAGCTCTCCGTGTGGGCGGCGCCATTCTTGGGCAGGCTGCACTTTCTTTTGCGCTGGGCGGATCTCCTTATGGGGTGCACTCCTTGCACATGGGGCTCCCCTACGCGGGGGACACCCCTGCATGGCAGGGCACTCCTTGCACGCATCAGCACTACGCATGGGCCAGCTCCACATGGGTCAAGGAGGCCCGGGGTTTGAACTGCAGACCTCCCATGTGGTAGACAGACGCCCTAACCACTGGGTCAAGTCCGCTTCCCTGAAGTAACATCTTGAAGAGATCTTATCTACAATGTGTCCACATCCACCAGAATGCAGACCAAAATCAAGAACATGTCCAAACGGGAGTATATAATTCAGTCCATTATAACCTGCAAGTTTTGGACCTAAAGCCCTTGAAATTTCTCTCCAATACTAAAATAATTTTATGTCAAACATAAGATGCTATAAAATAAAAGTTTTCAAGGGCTGGAAGTTGGTTGATATTAAAGCTAGATGTTGTTGTTTCAAGTCCACCTCTAAATCTTCACTCCAAAGAAGTTTGGTGGAGCATTTTAATGAAAAACATGAGCTTTGTAAGGACAGAGCTGAATTTGAATTCTTGCTCTGCCATTTGTTAGCCATGTGACCTTGGGCACATAACTTAACCTCTTTAAGAATTTTTTTTTCATTTTAAAAATTGGGATTCACTCATACTACTGAATAATTATTGAACATCCTAGTATGTGCCAGTCACTCTTTTAGGGGCAAGATATGTCAGTGAATAAGGCTTGTCTAGATCCCTCTTCTTATGGCTAGCAATCTGATGGATGAAGATAAACAATAAACAAGTAAACAGGTTTTTAAAAGAGAATAGAATGTAAACTAGTGATAAGGGCTATAATACAGAGGTTCTTAAATTTTGTCAGGAAACTTTCCAATCTTAACTATGAAGGATCTTAAAGATCTTTTGGTTATATCTATCAAAATTTATCATATTAGAAGCTAGAACCTAGAAATTTTAAAAAATGATTATTAATTCCTCTAAATATAACACTTATTATCCTGTTATGTGTTAACACAAAAACATATTTTATTAAAAAAAAACTATTTTCTAAATTAAAAATATAATGGAACAAAGGTCATTTTTTATATTTTGCAAATCTCTTTAATGTCTGGCTTCATAGAAGAGAACTGGATTCTCATATATGCTTTTGTATCGAGTCTCTTGTGATACTGTTTTAAATGAAACACAAGAAAAATATTCAACCTCACACAGATAAACTAGCTGGAAAACGAAGGACTATTTTAACATTTTCAGATAATTGTGGTGATTCTTTGACTCTACCAAAAATTGACAAGTAATTTCTTAAATGTCAATTGAAAAGTAGAATCTAAAATCCCATCAATGAACTTTTCATACCTTGTTACATTAAAAACCATCAGTCTATCTAGTACTCTGAATGGATCTTCATTTTTTCATGATTTTGTAACACAATTCATCAGGCATTTGAAAACTATTGGTTCACTGAGTTGTGCACATTTTCTAAATATTGACGTATTTCATGATACAATATAAAAAGTCGTATTTGTTAACATCACCACTAATCTCATTAGCATTCTCTTTGAGTATTGGGAAGTTTTCAAGCACATTTCCAAAATTCTAATTTTTGCTGGAAAGCTCAAAGTTTATCACTGGTGACAAACGTTGTCAATTTTTTCCTTAAAGTGACAGCCTCCCTTTTTTTGGTTGTTGAGAAAATGTCTGCCAAATACACAAGTTTTTCACTTGTTCTTTTGAATAAAGATGCTGTTCCTTGGAGGGGGGGAAGATTTATTAGATTTGCATCTCAATTGTACAAGTGTTTTTCTCAAGACAATCATTGTACTTGGGCATGCAGCAGAGATGTTTTTAACATATGGAATATATAAGAGGTGAAGTTTAATAAAATTAATACATTTCACTGCTTCATCAAGGATATTCTTAAGTGATATTTTTTATTGGTTTGGTACTTCTTTTCCTGTGATTGCATGGTTATGAAGAATACAGTGACCACTAGAGCAGCTTGGTGCCAATGCCTTAATCCATGCTAAGGTGCCAAAGGTCTTATCTACCATTGCGTTTGCACCATTAGGGCAAATATCAATACAGTGAAAAGGCAAGTAATATTGTAGTATTAATATGAAAATATTGTTGTCCTCATGGAGCTCCTAAAAGGATCTCAGAGATCTCCACAGGGCTGCAGAGCATACTTTGAGAACCATTACTATAAAGAGGCTAAAACAAGGGTAAGGGCTAGAGAGTGGCTTGGCAGGTGTGGGCAGTGACTTTAACTTGGGCAGTCAGGGGAAGCTTCTCTGAGAAGGTGAGACATAAATTGAGACCTGAAGGATGAGACGGTACCAGGCAAGTTAAGAATTGCAGGGAAAATAGTTCAGATGGCAGAAAATAGCTAGCGCAAAGGCTCTGAGTTGGTAAATTGACAGAATGGAAAGAGGGCCTTGTGGCTGAGAAAAAGTGAAGGAAGGAAAACTTCAAAAAAAAATGAGGTTGGTCTGTAAGGAGAAGTACAATACCTCACAGGATTGATATGAAGATTTCAATACAATAATGCCTGCAAAGTGTTTAGCTCAATGCTTTGTCCCTAATTAGCACCCATTACAGGGTAACCAGCATTCCTTATGTATGTGGTGAAATCAGTGTGTTCTATCAGCCTTGAAGTCTGTTCCTGGCAGTATAATCCTTGAGGCAAAAAAGAGCATGGTTGCAGTTGTTCTTTTTAGAAAAACTCATTGTACTCTTACCTTCACCTCATCCAACTTACAGTTTAAACAACTGACCTAAGGAATAAGACATTTTCTTATTCCAAAAGAAAAAAATATATTGAGCATATATCTAAGTTTGTCAAACTAAATTTGTAGCTTAGTAAGGAGATATATGAGATCTAAAAATGTTAGAAGCAGAGGTCAGAAATTTGCGATGTAATTCCAGGAAAGGAGGAGAGGCATTCTATTCCTGCTTACACACACAGGGATTTTGTGTGTCACATTTTTCAGATGACATCCTCTCCATGACTGCCTCAATCCTTCAGACATTAACCATTAAGTAAGCTGTAGTTCATGCTTTGCTCCGCATCATGTTATGACACAGAATGTGCCTGATATCATTCCTCATTTGATTATTCATTCATTCAACCACCAATAATTGATGTCCATATGGACTAAAAACTTTTCTAGAAGATGTAGATACAGAGGTGAAAGGTATATTTGCCTATCAAGGAATTCCAAGTATGAGAGAAGAGACAGATAAACTAGAAACGATGTTAATCGAGGTGTCTACCAAAGGTTGTGGAAGTTCAGAAGAAAGACAACCATATCTTTGCATGGAAAAGGAGTGTGGAGGTTCTAAAAAAAATACCTGAAAAATGCAGTATTGAAGCTGACTCTTAAAAGGATGAGTAACTGTTACCCAGGAAGAGTATGGGAGGGTGGGGGAAGCATTCCAGGCAATATAGTGATAACCATACCACAAAGCACATTGATCACTTGCTTAAATACTTTGTTCACCCACCCTCACATGCACAAGTGACATTTGCTGTTCTCATTTTACGAGTAAGCTGGGTCTCATAGAGATTGAGTAACATAATCAAGCTTACATAACTAGTGTCAAGAGTTGAGCTAAGCTGCCAGGTGTTAAAAGTAGCAATTAAAAAAGTTCTAGGGAAGCAGATGGGGCTCAACTGATAGAGTTTCTGCATACCATATAGGAGGTCCAGGGTTCGATTCCCAGGGCCTCCTGGCCATGTGGCGAGCTGGCCCACGTGGAGTGCTGCCGAACGCAAGGAATGCTGCACCGCACAGGGGTGATCCCCGTGCAAGGAGTGCAGCCCTGCACAGGCGTGCAGCCCACGCAGGAGTGGTGGTGCCCACAGGGAGAGCTGACACAGCAAGATGATGCAACAAAAAAGAAACATAGAGAAGAGACAATATGAGATGCAGCGAACTAGGGAGCTGAGGTGGAGCAAGAGAATGCTCACCTCTTTCCCACTCTGGAAGGGCCCAGAATGGGTTCCTGGAGCCACCACAGAAGAACACACAGCAAATGCACACAAAGAGCAGACAATGAGGGGGAGGGGGAGAGAAATAATAAGAAAAAAAAATTCTAATGGAAGTAAGAGTGAAGACTTTAATCACTTACTGCCGTGATATTAGCAGAAGGTTAACCTGGAGAAAGACAGATATCTTCCTGCTGAGGGAGCCCTGAACAAATGACCCCTGCAGTTTTATGGACCTGAAGGTTTGGATGGGGGAATTAGGTGTGGGAAAATCCTGAATATTGTGAATAAAGTGTCTTCAGGTTCTCCCCTTCCTATCCCTGACAGTGAGGCCTCATCAGTAGAGCCTGTGGAAGGTCTTGGGCTAGAAATGCAAAGGTGGGTAAGAGCAGGACCAGCCAGGGGTCCTTGAAGTCCTTGACTACAACTCCCACTAGAGACTACAATGTACTTGGTCTACACTCTGTGTAGGGAGGGCAGGATTCCCTGCTGCTGCCTGTCAGGCAAAGCCTAATTGCCTATGGTTAAGCCTGAAAAAAATCACAAAAATAAGACTGTCCAGGAGCTATACTCTTCAACTGATAATACCACAGAACTGGGATTTGAGCCCTGGTCACCTAGCTCCAGATGGGGTGGTCTTAACCTCTCTTAAAATACTGCCGTCCAGGAAGAGGAAGTAGCGTGCCAAGGTACTGGGTTAAGAGAGAGCAATTAAGCTGCTGTAGATCTTTCCCATCACTTAGGATATGCAATGCAAGTGTGCAAGTGGCAGAATATGTGGCTTAGAGTAAGGTGAAGGACAGACTGGATACTTGCTGGATCAAGAAGTTTGACCTTTATGCTGAAAGTGAGGCTCAATTTTGAAAGATGTGAAAATCAAAGGAGAGTTAAGATGAGATTTCACTTTGGCTGAACTACTTTGGCAGCCATTGGATAGAGAAATGCTTAACCTAAGGCAGGGAATGCTGTTAGGAAGGCCTCCTATAGCCAATGTGTGCAGGGAAAGCTTCATCAATGGCAATGGGTAGGAGGAGGTGGGAACCAGCCTCAGAGATATTTATAAAGGTGGGCGAACAGCACTTGGTTACTGTACAATGTAGAGGAGAGAGGAGCCTGACATGACTTCCCCTTTGGATACCTGGATGGAATATGACACCTTTAAAAGAGGAAAGATGAACTCAGTTTCTGATATAGTGAGTCTGAGACACTGAAAGGGAAATTGCCATAGGTGATTGAATATACAGTCCTGAATTTCAAGAAAGTGTCTAGAGATACAGGAATGGGAGTCTTCATCATATAGTTAGAGAAGATTGCCAAAGGGAAGATTTGTAGTGCAAGGGTCGAAGATGTCAGAGCATCAAAGACAGAACTCCAACTTATTCAGGGTGGAGGGAAGAAAAGGAGCCTATGATGGAGTTTTGGAAGGAGGGTCCAGGGAGGTAGATGGAAAATTAGGAAAGAGAGGTGTCTTGAAACAACTTAGCTAGACACTAGTGCTCCCCATTCTTTAATATGCATATGTATCACCACCTTGTTAAAATATAGATTCTCGTTCATGGTCAGGAGTGGGCCTGAGATTCTGCATTTCTAACAAACTTCCTATTATACCATTATTACTGATTCACTCTTTGATTAGCAAAGCTTCAGGACATAGTAAAGCCGAAAAAGTTGATGATAGTTTTCTGCTTAGGGGCATTAACTGAATAAGTGAGAATTAATACTTCTGGGGGTTGGGAAGAAAAACAAGCTAGTATTTAAAGTTGTGGCAACACTCCTCCTCTGAGAATATTTAATGAGCTCTTAGGATCAGAGTCACCTTCTCTGAAATACATGTGATCTATTTTGAGGGAAAGACTTATTTTCCCAATGCTTTGCTGTAACAACTTCAAACGTGCAGCAAAGCCAAAAGAATTTTATACTCTTTGCATACACTCTGCAATTAACACTCTGCCATACTTGCTCTATTACATATCTATTGACCTTTCCATCCCTCTAACTGTCCATCCATCAATTCCATTTTTCAAAACATTTAAAAGTAAATTGCAGATATCGATACACTTCTCCCTAAATACTTCAGCATGCATATAATTGAATAGAGTTCAATATTTGCTTACAGACATTTTCTTTTGATAGAAAATTTGAGCAAATAGAATGCATAAATCCCAAGTGTACATCCATTGACTTTTGACAAATGCATACATCCATGTAACTCAAAACTCTATGGACATATACAAAATCTTATGAACATATCATCACCTCAGAAAATTCCCTCCTATCCCTTCCCCATCACTCCACCCCACTCCCAAGAGATATCCTCTCTAAATGGATTTAGACAATATAGTCTTTTATTTAAGGCTTCTTCTACTCACCATGTTTTCGAGATTCATGTGTGTTGCTGCACTTATGTTACTAAGTAGTATTCCATTGTATGAATGTATCATTTGTTTATTACTTCTCCTATTGATAGACACCTGGGCTATTTCCAGGTTTTGGCTATTATTAATAAAGCTCCTATGAACTATCTTTAGAAAGGTATGTTATGTACATATGTTTTCAATCAAGTAACTATCTAGCTGTGGAACTGATGGGTCATAGCATGAATTTATGTTCAATTTTATAAGAAGGTATCAGAACTTTTTCCCCAAAGTGATAGTATCATTTTATTTTTTTTAATTTAAAAAAAATTTAATTTATTTTTAAAAGATACTTAGTTTACATAAAATGTTACATAAAACTATAAGACAGTATCATTTTTTATCACCACCAACAACGTATGAGAGTTCTAATTGTTCCACATCCTTACCAACACTTTGTATGGTCAGTCCTTTTGATTTTGAACATTCTGGTGGGTAGACAGTAGCATCTTGTTTAATTGTGTTTCCCTGATATCTCACTCCTTCATGTGCCTAATTGTCACTGATATAGCCTCCTTCGTGAAATGTCTGTTTAAAATCCCTGTCAACTCCTCCTCTGTGTTGCAAGTCTCCACACCACTGGACTACAGAAATTGGTTTTATCATCCTGGATAATAACCCTTTGCCTGATTTGTATCTGAGAATAGCCTCTTCTGAGACCATCTTTTAACAATATCTCATTTGAGTACTGGTAATGTCACTGTCTTTTAATATGAGATCATGCAGCAAGGGTTTATCAAAGATTTGAAAATAAGACTGTAGTTTTTTTAAGCATTAAGTCTTTTCCCCCTAAAATCTTGAGTGGCTTTCTAATGCAGGATGAGTTAAATAGCAGTGTGCAGCCCTGTGTATACTTTATTGGTTTCACATTTGCAGGACATATCTTTCTCAATTGTTATTTACTTAAACTGACATCTCTTTTCTTAATAAGGTCAACTCTTTAGTCTGTTATTCTGCCACTATCAATTTTTATGAGTTGTCTTTTCTTACAAAAAATATTCTAATCACTTGTTCATTGCTTCTATTTCCTATTTCTGCAGCATCATAGAAACTTCCTGCTAGTATCTATGACAAAATTATTTGTACCAAAGGAAATACCAAAGATCACACTCCATAAAAACTGCAAGGAATAAAAAGACTATCTTTCACTCTTACTGTGATCATTGCTAACTTACCCTAGCCATGAAAATACATTATTGAAAAGCAATTCCATTTCTCTGTGTTAGAAATGTAAAAAGAGCACTTCCTTTATCAACTCTTAATCAATTTTATAGGTATACTTCTCCCTTCACTTCTCTTTTCCAGCTACCGAACATAGGTTCTCTTTGAGAAAACTGTCTTTGCTCACCACTCATATTATATTTAGAATCTTTACCAGAATGAGTGGGTTCAATAGAAGATCCTGTTAGCAATACTGACTCTGCTCACTTTTTTTTTGGTGAGGCCTGGAGACAGTATCTTCCATTTCTATCTGCAGTACACGGTAATTCTAAACAGTTATTTTTCTTCTTCTGATTGATAGAGCAAGTTATATTAGGAAGAAAAAAAACCCATAGCTTCCTCATTCTTTTGTTGTTTTAAGAACCAGGAACTTAGCAGTTCCTTGATTAAATCTGAAAGACAGGAAACTCTTTGTCTCCTCACTCACCTTTCTTTGTTCTTACTGAAGGATTCAGACGTTGACCTTCCCCAGTTGGAAATCAATATACTAACTGGCTAATGGAGCCCTAATTCAAGGCACTGGACTGCTTAGAGAGTTTCTGGACAATGAGACACAAATCTATCTTATTGAACTTGTTGGTCTGAAGTTCTCACTGGAAGTGCCTGAAAGCTTTCAAGTTTTAAAAATTAAGGTATTTGGTGGGAGTGGGTAATTAAAATGGTAAACTGTAATCTGGTATGCTCCTGCTTGAAGCTATGTAATAGTCTTGGAGAGAGTTTTATGACTTCATTCGCTTGAACCAGGTTGGACACATCAATGTAAAGTCTGGAGCCTCTCAAGATTCCTCATTGTCAAGAGTCAATGTGCTTGTTTGATCTTGACTGAGAATCCCTCCAGTTGCTGCGATCACTATATCAAGGCAGCACACAGTAGTCAACTGTAGATACAGAATACAGAAAGTTCACATACCCTCTCGACTAAAAAGGGAGATGGTAGATTAGAGCCCTCATTTATTCATTGATTAAATATTTATCAAATGCCTATAAATTTCCAGATACTTCTACTCATTGATGGTGCATACAGCTCATGTCTAGTGGACAAGAAAGATATATACATGGTTATTTACAGTCTTTTAGATATTAGGTATAGAGATGTACATAGAGAACTAGGGACTCTTAAAGAAGGATCTGCCTGTATGTCTGAGTGTGATGGTGTAGCATTGATTTCAGTGGTCTTAGGGAAGTTTTCTGGAGACCATGATATCACTATCTAAATTTTGAAAGGAGCGATGGGAATTAGCCAGGTCAGTAGGGTAGAAAGGGTGTTTCTCACAGAAGGGAGAGCCCTTACAGTGATAGGAATGTACATTAGTCAGGGTTCTCTAGGGAAACAGAAATGACGGGAGATATCTACAGATATATTATGAGATTTTTGTAAGAATTATCTCATACAACAGTGGGGATGGACAAGTCCAAATTCTGTAGGGCAGGTTGCAAGTTGGGAGATCCAGTGAAGGTTTTTGATGAATTCTCTAGAAGAAGCTGGCTGGCTGAAGTAGAGATGGAAATGCTGTCTCCTGATGGCTGAAATCGTCATTTCTCCTTTTAAAGCCTTCAACTGATTGGAGAAGACTTCTCTCATTGTCGAAGGCAATCTCCTCAGTTGATTGTAGATGCAATATGCCGTAGATGCAGCCAACTTACTGATGATTTAAGTCCACAGAATGTCTTCACTGTAGCAATCAGACCAGTGTTTGCTTGACCAACAACTGGCCAAGTTGACACATGAACTTAACTATTACAGTTCACCCCTTGTCAACTTGGCAGACAATAAAAACAATAACTGCCATATTTTTACCTTTCAATACTCAACTGTCCTTGTACAACTTGAAACACACCAAATCTCCCCAGAATAGGGTGCAAGTCCTTGGGTAATATTCAGTCTTAAACTTGATATCCTATATCTTAAATACTACAACATGAAGCTAATACACTTATGTCATGTGATAAGGGGATAAGACAGAAGAAAACAAAGATTTTTTTGTTTTATGTACATATACAAACATATAACAAAATAAGGAAGAAATATTCATAACTGTTACAGTCCTTGTTTCTGTAACTCCTTACATGGTTGTAGCTTGTATTTGTAACTACCTTCTTCCAATACCCATTCCATATTCCCTTTGCCCTTAGCAAGTACCTCAGTTGGTCATGTTTCTTTGCCTATGGGGTGACTCACACCTTCATTCCTGAAGTTTCTGGGTCATTGAAGTCCTGCCTGGATTGGTTTTTACAGTTTTCTATTGACTTTAATCACAAGGCAGGGTATATTAAGAGTTGGTATAAAGGATCTCCTGTGCCCCAGGTAAATTCTTTTTTATCTCCATTGTGTAGTTACAGAACTGTTTTCCCCTGATAGTCAGGAGCAATCACCCCACACTATATGGTAATTCTCTTCTTTGCCTGTTTATTCAGAGTCATGAGGAGACCAAAGTGGCCAGGTGGCGGTCCTAACTTCCAGTTCAATGGAATCATTGTTGTGTTTCCTGGTGGAAGCATTCCTCTTTTTTGGAATGAAGACCTCTAAACCCATTGATTTCTGGACTCTTGAATCCTAGCCATGGGAGAAGCAGCACCATGGAGTAGATGATGATTTAGGGCATACACAATCTCCTGGAAAACATTGCCCCAGTCCCTGAACGTTCTGCCACATAGTTTGCACTATAATTGAATAGTCAAAAAGCCATTCTACTGTTATATCATTCCAGCTGCTTCGGGATGATGGGAAACATGCTAAGGCCAGTGAATTTCATGAGCATATGCCTATTCCCACACTTCATTTGCTGTGAAGTGCTTTCTTAATCAGAAGCAATTCTGTGTGAAATACCATGATGGCATTCTATAAGTCCATGGATGGTAGTTTTGGCAGAAGCATTGCATGCAGGCAAGGCAGACCTATATTTGGAACATGTGTTTATTCCAGTTAGAACAAATTGCTACCCATTCCCTGATAAAAGTGGAGCCTGCAATCAGGTATTAATAGCAGGCTGAACACTTCAGGGAATGGTGCCATTTAGGGGGCTGAGTGTGGATCTCTGCTGCTGGCAGATTGGTCACTGAGCAGTGGCTGTATCCAGAATGACTTTGGTGAGTGGAAGTTCATGTTATTGAGCCAATGCATAGTCTCCATCCCTATCACAGTGGCACTTTGTTCATGACCCCATTGGCCAATGGCAGGAGTGCCTGGGGAAAGAGGCTGGTTGGTATGCATAGAACAGGTGTTTTTAAAAATCTTCCTGTACTTAAGTTACCCTCTGGTGGGCATTCATATGGGACACAAATATCTTCATGATTTTTGCTTACTCAAAGTTCTGTCTACACACATCTTCAAATTAGTCTGAAATCAAAAGATCTCCTCAGTATTCTCTACTTCTATGCTGTGTGGATATGGGTAGACAAGTTAGGAGACTTTGAAATATCAAGGCAGAAATAATGGTGGGCCTAACCAAGAGAGTAAGAGTCAACTTATGGAACATAGATCTAAGGCATTTAAAGAGATGCAATTTATGGGATTTTAAAAGATGATTGGAAGAACAGTGGGAAGTAAAAGAGAGAAATTAAGGTACCTAATGATGGAAATATAGGAGAGAAACAGATTTTGCAAGTTTATAAGTTCAGTTTTGGGCATACTCACTTTCAAGTGCCTATGGAACATTCAAATGGGGATGGCCTATGATCAGTTACTTTTTTTTTTTTTAAGGAGGTACCAGGGATTGAACTCAGGCCCTCACACATGGAAAGCAGGCACTCAAATACTGAGCTACATCTACTCCCTAGTGAGAGTTAGATTTTTCATTTGTTTGGGTTTTTTAGGAGGTACTGGAGATCGAACCTGGGATCTCATACATGGGAAGGAGGTGCTCAACTGCTTGTGCTATATCTGCTCCCCAATCAGTTACATTTTGAGTTAAGCCTGGGGATATGCCTTTGGGCATAATAAAATATAGGAATGGTAGAAGTGATATTGAAATCAGTATGATTTCTAAGGGAAAATGGCTAAAGTGAGCAAATAAATAGGCCAAGGATAGAACCCTGAAACTAACAACATTTAGGAAATTGTTTTTCAAACAAATTTTTATTTGTGGAATAGTTGTGCAAATGAAATTGTATGATGAATGCCAATTTATGGGAGTGATGTAAACAGAATGCTCTGATTGAGTGGTTCTGGAAGTGGTGATGACAGGGGCTCTGGGGTAGACAGGATGCTGCAGGTAAGGACTAGAGTGGTGGGGGCAGTGAGTTTGTTTTACAGCTAACATTTATTATATCACCGTTTCTGTGGGTCAAAATATGGGAGCAGCTTAGGTAGGTGCTTCCAGTTCAAGGTCTCTCATTAGGTTGCCATCTACTTATTGGCCCTGGCTGTGGTCTCATCTGAAGACTCTACTGGAGGGGAATCCTCTTTCAAGCTCACTCATATGATTTTGGCAGACCTCTGTCCCTTGTTACATGCACCTCTATGTGTGGCTGCTTTACAACATGGCATCTAACTTCCCCAGGATGAGTAATTCAAGAGAAAGCAAAAGGGAACTCTCCCAAAATGGATGTCACAGTCAATTTATGGCCTAATCTCAGAAATGACCTCCCATCATCTCTGTGGTATTCTGTTCTTTAGAGGTCAATTAGTAAATCCAGTTCACACTCAAGGAGAGGAGTTTATACAAGGCTATGAATATCAGGAAGCATCAATCATTGGGGACCATCTTTGAGGCTGCCTATTAGAATCCTTATCCCTATGCATTCCCTTCTTAGGAATCTATAATGTCCTGTTTGAAAATCACTGGTTTAAGTGATGGGGAGCAGAAAACTGGAACAAAAGGAACTATAGAGTTAAGAGGGAAACCAGCAGAGGGTGAAGTCCTCAAACCAACAAAACAGTGAGTTTCAAAACAGCAGGAGGGATGAACAATGTCAAACACTATACTAATAGCAGAAGTCATCCTTGGATATATCATTGGTAACCTAGGAAGTAGCAACTGCAGTATATTGTTGGAGTGGAAGGCAGATGATTGTGGATAGAAGAGTGAAGTCAATGAGTGAAAATGAGACTAGGCTACCTTTTAAAGATTGTGAAGGAACGAGAGTGTGTTCTAAATAAAGGTGATCTATGCTTAAAATAGAGATGTTTTTCAAATGGTGATGCACCTTGAGAAATCCTTTTTGATGTTTAGGTGGTTAATTAGGAAGAGGGAAATAAAGCAGTTTAGGGCATGATCCCTCAATGCTTCATCCCAGTGAACAATGCTTCTACGATCACCTGCCTCAGCTGCAGAGGAGCAGAGAAAAGAGTTTATACCATAATAATGTGGAGATAAAGATTTGAAAAACAAGTCCAAAGGGAAATGAAGGAAAGTGTTTCCTATCATTTATTTCTCCACTCCCTCCATATAATTTTTACAGTGTCCTGAGGCATTATATAGCTGTGATGTATGGCAACATTTATCCTGTACATTTGGATATTTTATATGAGATATTTGTTAGGGAGTCAATTCTCATCCTAATGCATCTCACGTAATTCAAGATGCTGAAGTAAGCACTAGGAAGCACATTTCTTTGAATATGTTTCCAGTCAAGTTTATTTCTCCTCATTAAAGGTAGCACCACTCTATCTCTTAGAGAGGCAGCTCTAGTGCACTGGTTAAAGTCACAGACTCTGGAGTTAGATGATCTGGCCTCACTTTTCAAGCTCTCACACTGTTTAGCTCTGTGACCTTGGGCATGGTAGTTAATCTCCCTGTGCTTCAGTTTATGACCAGCAAAATGGTCAATGTTTTGCCATCTGCAAAATGATAAGTCTTTCTCATTAGAGTTCTTGTGATTATTAATTTCCAGCAGCTAGAAATTTCCCAGCATGTAGGAAGCACTCAACAAATGCTAGCCACCATGATCACCATCATCCTCTTCCTTCCACTGAAATCTGAGTCATCATCGACCCCTCCGTCTTCGTCCCTCCACTTCTGACTGACTGTTCAGTATATGATACTTCTGAAGTAGCCACTGCACTTATCTTTACCAAGATGTTTCTAGTTAGAGGTATTGAGCCTACTTGCTTGACCTATCCCTGACCCTTGTCTCAGAACTGGTCAATGACATTGGTTACCAATAGATTTTTTCTGATTCCTTAGCATAGAATTCAGTGACCTCCATGATCTGGTCTTTTGTGCTCTGGCCAGATTCTGCTTTTATGTCCAGGCCTTTTGTCCACCATCCATACTGTCCTCTCAGCCCTGTGTGCCTGCACTTTCCTCTCTCCTCATGCATGAAAACACCACTCATAATTCAAGCATGAATCAAGTCTTCTTCCTCCATGAAACTTTTGAGTCTTCCTAATCACAATTATTTGTTCCTTTCTACACTACATTGCTGTTAGCTCTATCTTATATCTTATGCCTTTCTGCTTTATGTTACAGATATGTATTTAGACCCTGGTCTCTTTCACTAAACTGTAAACCAGAGGCTGCTTGGGTGATCTCTGTATCCGTGTAAATAATGAGTACAGTGCTCTCTTTATCAGAGTTCATAACATGTCTGTTAATTGAACGAGTGAACAAAGGAATGAAACTGGTGAATACCAACTGATCTCTGTTTAAGCACTCTCTATGCTTCCTGCCCCCTATCAATCACTAGCAGTGAATCTAGAAAGTCACCATTAGAGATTCATGGTTTCTTGTTATCATGGTTCTTGCTATCTCTTTAGAAGCTACAACTTTGGAAAGGCTAAGTTGTTAAATCCAGAACGTTTTCCCATGAATGTATTTCTCAATCACAGACATAGAAACAATAAAAGAAAAGGATCATAAAGCAGATGATGGCATGAAAATATATGCCATATATTTTCTGTTTGAAATATTACTTTGGGCTGAACCTCTTTTTAAGTTTTAGACACAACTGAGGAGCCTTCAAAGAGACTTCTGTCAGATCCTACCCCCCGTAAATCACATTTGTATTTGGCAAGAAGAAAATGAGCTTAATTCCTGAGTAGTTGCTGCTACATAACTAGTGGTCTCTGCTGCGTGTGGGCCGTCCTATCACAGAAGAGGAGGAGCTAAGCAAATCAGTCATTTCAGGGTCAACTATTAATACTTCCTTCTGCATTTGTGCATTTTTGTTAGTACTGCCTCTGTACTTCCCTCCTTCAAGGGCACCGCTGGTTACGGCAGCCATACTCTTTCAAATTCAATTACTTTCTCAAATCCTCTTTATCCTCATTTTATGTCTTTTTTTAATGGGGAAGAAGCTCTCAGGCTATGTACTGCAGCCATTGGTATTTGCTGAGGCAAAGAGAACTGTGACCAACTGAGCCCTCCTTACCCTTGCAGCCCTGAGTAGAAGAGGTTATAGAGGTCTCTGCACTTCATGGGGGTAGGCAACCCAACAGCAAGCGTTCTGTGGAGGCTCCTTGACTGAAAAAGCAGATTTGTCTGCCCTATCCATTACATAAGGAGCTCTCAAGGTGGCACTTGGGTTCATGCTCCCCACGTATGTCTATCACCCCATGACAAAATTATTCACTTTTCAGTTTTCAGACCTAGACCAAATTTTTCAAGTATTTATGCTTTAATTACACTTCATTCTTTTTTATGGAAAGAAAGATCTCATTTCATCCAGGTAAAGAGCCTAGAGCAATTTGAGGAATTTCAAAGGAGCCAAAGGAAACTTGCATTTCAGGGCCATATTTCAGGAAAGACAAAGCATACCATGTAGGATCTGCAAGATAAAATTCTCCTAAGTGATTTGGATTGAGTGAAGCTCAGAGATCAAGTCTGGAGTTGCCATGGAAGATAATGTTTTTTTCTTGAAGCTTTTAGTGATCCATCATCTTCTAGTAATATCCATGCAGCGGTTTGCCTTTTTCCCTCTCCCACAGCTTTTACTTCTTTCCTCCAATATTGTGATTAAACCCTAATCATGTTTCAGTAGATCTTTACTCCCTATCATTCTGACTACTGTGATTTTTGTGAAGAAAAAGGAAATTCTATTATGCCCTCTAGCACCATTTAAAATAAATTATTTTAAAGGAAAGAGGTGTCTTTAGTGGCTTACATCTAGCTCAGTGAATCTGCTATCTTCCCTCTCATATCAGACTGAAATCTCATTTTGGCCAAAGCTTCCTTCCCCAAGCGAGGAGTCCAATATGTCCTCAATATGTCTCACTGCCAGATTTCTAGCAAGAGAACTAATCTTTGGCAGACAGTTATAGAGCCCTGCTTCAGAATATCCAGTTGAGAGGTTATTTTCCCCCACAACTTCAAGAAATGTTAACCCTGTCAAGTCTGCTTTTGTGTTGGTGGAAAAGTTGTTGAGCATTTTCTATGGGTATTTTCTTTATTTTGTGAGCAAAGGGTAACTTTGTGTTGATTTTAATTTGCATAGTAAAGTGGGATGGGTGATTCCATTTGATTTGATCATTAGTAACCATTCTATAAATGTTAACAAACACTTGATCCATTGTTATATCTATACCAGGTTTCCAGATCAAGGACCTGGACATCAGACATCAACTCTCATTTCTGCCACTAACTGACCACTGAGTATGTCCTTAGCAAGGTCATTCATCCATAGGACTTTATTTGCCTATTTTGTAAGCTGCAGGAATTGGACCAAAGTTGTTTGCCTAATTGCTCTGTGGAACACTGTGATCTTTCACATGCTGATAGGTTTACCAAACAGCAACACACAAAAGTTAAAACAAAACAAAGCGCACACTTCCATGGTCAAAGAGCTGTGACAAGTGCTTCCTAATATGTTTTTCTTGTGAAAGTTCGCATTTTCTTTTAGCATTTTAAAGGTTTTGAAAATTCTGTGCAGAAATTCCTTTCTGTAATGAAACCTGTATAAATTGTTATTCCTCAAGCTTTACTGATCATAGCATCGTCAAGACAGACTGGGCTATGCTGCAATAACAAAATACATCCAAATCTCATCAGCATAAAACAAGAAAGTTCCCCCCATTCTCTCCCGTTATATGTTTGAGAGTCACCTGTGGCCCAGTGGTTTGATAGCAGATGGTAACGGAGGGATGCACTTTTCTTCTTAGTTGCTCAGGGATACCATCATGAAAATGCTAGGTTGTTTTTTGCCAGAAGGAAAAGAGTAAGCTAACGAGGTTCTCAACCAGCCAGCTCCAGCCCAGATATGATACATAGCATTTCCATTTGACCACTCAGAATTAGTAACATTGCTCAAGTCAACCACAAGGAGGCTGTCACATTTGCCAGGGTTGCTATGAAAAATACCACACTGGTTGGGTTAAGAACGGGAATTTGTCTCACAGTTTTGAAGGCTGGAAGTCCAAGATCAAGATGTCGACAAGTCCATGCTTTTTCTCCCAGAGTCATTAGCATTCTGGTGGTGGCAGTTCTCCATCACATGGTTATCTCTCCCTGTCCTCTGGCTTCTGACTTCTTCCTGCGGTTTACTCTAGCAGACTGCATCTGAATTTCTTCTCTTAATGGATTAAGAGTTACCCTGATTCAATTTTGCCACAACTTAACTAATTATAACAACTTCAGAAGGTCCTGTTTGCAAATGGGTTCACACCCACAGTAATGCAGTTTAAGACTTAAACATATCTTTTGTGGGCAATATGATTCAGTCCCCAGTAGAGCCCAAAGTGGCCAGAAGGAGAGGAAAACAAGATAGTGGTAAGCAGAACTGACAGCAACTTTGGAACCTTTTCTTATTGTAAAATCTGTAAACGTCTCATAGAGTTACATTCTGGATAACTCTGTTATGGATGAGATTTTTAAGAGTCCTTCCAACTCTCAATGCCTATAAGTTTATGATATAACTACCAAAAACCTTCCTCTTTGTAGTCAGCATGCATGCTTCTCTATCAGAAAACACTCTATTTTATAAGGTAAAGGTTTAAGACATGAACTTTTTAACTAACTGTGGGATCTGGTTCATACCAAAGCATATCTTCATACCTATCATGAATAATAAAGATCACTCATATTTTGAGCCCAAGTGTATACCTTTAGATTGAAGGGGGGGAAATGGGGTTTGCCTGTGACTAAATTTTGTTGAAAATTAAAATCTAGGTAGTCCTCTTTTGGGTGTATTCAGGGCAGCTTGGGTGCTCTGCTTGGGGGACCCTCTTCTGCCCATTTACTGATGTCCACTAAGTGCCCCAAAGAGAAGAGGGAAGAGAATTTACCCTCTTGAGACAGAATGTATACTTAATCTGAACTCCCTCCCTATTCCCACAAACTTCTCAGGTGCTAAGGTTACAATTAAGGTAATATCCCCACAGTGCTTCATCCTTTCTCTCCACCTATTTTCATGACTTTTCTTTGCCATGAAACCTCTTTGTTTTCTAAGGAAATCATAAGCCTGCTATCTTTTAGAAATAAGAGAGGCTTTCCTTTAGCATGGTATAATTTTCCTTCTTGTGTGGGAGGTACAATTTATAATGTTTGGTGAGCACTGACCTGTCTCCAATAAGAAAGGTTCAATCTATCTGACCAGCTGCCTGGTAGGGACCTCAGTGGCTGAGGTGGTATTTAATTTGTCACAGAACAACCTGAGGCTATGATAAATTCATAACCTTCTACCTCCTTTTCCTACATATACACACAATTTCTTGATGTGTTTATATAACAGTCTGGGAATAGAGGCAGATTTATAAACATTTTGCAATGCAAAATGGACTTGAGCATAGCACTGTACACAGTCATGGTTTGTGAATTGCTAATAGACCATGGATCTTGCTTAAATATACATCACATCTCGAGGCATTAATCAATTCCTAGAGCTGAGTGAACATAAGGCTTGTCCTTCAGGGATACAAGTGCCTATTTTGCAGAAAGGAATTATAATAAGGAGCACATAGGCATTTTAGACCTTGAAGCTCTTAGCAGCAGCACATTCTTTGTTTCATTTTTGAATGGAAAACATTTACAACAATACACAAGTGGTAGATTCGGCCTGGCTTTTTTTCAATTTTTTTTATAGGTATTGTGGCTTTGCATCTATGTGAAATATCCAATTATTTGGCAACTTACTGATTCCCAAATACTTGGCCCTTAGAGTACATAATGAAAATTTCCTTTTATATGTAAAATCTCTCCAAGGCTAGTTTCATCATGAAAAATTAATTAATGGATTTACAAGTGGGAGAAATCAGAATCTCTTCTTTTCTCTTTGTGTTTTGCTGTCACATATTGTTAAAACGTGGATGGTTCCTTTTCATTTGCCTGTGTTTCTAAGATTTAAGAACTTTTATTTTTCTGTCAAATCAAAATATATTTGAAGCTCTTGAAGATGCCATACCTCCATGGACAGCACCTTCAGAATGCTTTTACATACTTTCTTTGATCTTTCCAGCATTGTGTGGAGTTTCTTAAGCAATCTCTATCAGCCTTCCAATTTTTTGGGCGGGGGAGGTCCCGGGAATTGAACCTGGGACCTTGTATGTGCAATGCAGTTGCTCAACCACTGAGCTACACTCGCTCTGGTCCGTCCCATTTTAAAGATGTGATAACCGATATTTAGAGTTTAAATGACTAGTCAAGCATATTTAGCTAGCAAGTGGTTGAAATGGGACTGAAAATCTGATCTTCAAAGTACAAGCCTAGGGTTTTCCCTGAATGTGGCAATTGTTAATTATATTATGTGTTTTATGAATTATTTGTTTATAGAGTGATTTATCAGACTTTAAGAAATATATCCCCCCCTAAAACATATTGCAAAAAATGAAACACATCACTAAAACCAAAAAATTTGTTCTAGAGTATACTATATCACACCAAGAGAGAATTTAAGAACTTTTGCATTGCTTTTTGGTGTCTCTGTTCCTAAGTCCAATGTTCTGGCTAATTAAGACTTGATCTGGGTGTGGGGGTGTAAAACCAGTGCTCTGGGGAAACACTTTTCTACCATTCTGAAAGGAGCTCAGTAAGTGTATTTCCTCATTGTCCTTTGTTCTTTTCTTTACTCTGATCTAGAGAAGGAGTGATTTATCTGGACAGAGTTAACTGGGCAGAGTTATACTTGGTTCAGCCAATACCTTCTTATTTGGAAGTGGGTTTCCTGCGCTGCTCCTCCAGGGGCTGGCTCTGCCCCTTTGAGGGGCAGGGTAAGAGGCAGCCTGTCCCAATTCAATGTGACTGTGATGCATATATTAGCTGGCCCAGCTCAACTTTCATCTGTCAAAATACAATATTTGGGCCTCCATCTGCCACTTCTTGGCCTTATTTTTGTATTTGTTCAGATTCTGGAGTGATTACAGAGGTGCCATTTATTGTGCTTGTTTAAATATCTCTTCATTTTTAATTTTGGAGCATTCCCTGGAATAATGAGCCCCAAAAGCCTATAATATAGTTAATAAAAACAATAATAACAATAATTGCAATTGACATTGTGTCTGATAATGTGTGAAATACTTAACTTGCTTTATTTCTTTTAACCCTAATTATAATAATTTTGATGGACATTTATATTATCTTCAACTTTCAGTTAAGTGACTGAGTTTTGTCACTGTCTTGCATCAATGAGAACATGGTCCTTTATAGACATAGCAGCATAAAACCAGTACTACATAAAGCAGCAAAGGATGATTGGGAAGGATTCTGTGCAATGCCACCGGAATCCCTGGTCAGACCTGAAGAACTTACTTGGCAAGCTGCTGGTAGCTCTGCTTTCAACCCTCAGCTCTTAGCCCTCTTGGGGGCAGGCAGCAGGCAGCAATGTGCCCATGTCTGCTCTGGAAAATGGAGAGCCACTGAAGGCTTTTGCCCCCAACTGTGAGACCATTATTCTCTCTGCCACAGCAGGGCATTTTGTCTGCACCATTCTTTCCCCTCTTTTATATTCAGACCTCCTTTCCTTCCTCTCACCCACTCTTCCTCCCTCTCTTCCTCTCTCTTCCTCCCATCTATTTATTTTATTAACATCTCATTGACATTGTATCTTGTTTGTTGCTGAAGTCCTGATCTGGATCATTGACTCTACTCCTTCTGCTTTGACTTGCTCAATAACTGCAATTTTACTCATTAATAAATTAAAGCCATTGTTGGCAGAAAAGCAGTTCCTAAATGACAATGTATGTTATTTCTCAATGGGACACATTTCCCCTCCTCGTGTTTGAGATAATTGGAAATAAAACTAAAAGCATAAAAAATAGAGAGTGTAAAAATGATACTAAAATAATTTTACACCAGACTCTTGGAATCTCAGAACTTTTAATCATCCTGACTGAATAAATAGCCAAATTTCTGAAATTTCTGAAATTTAAATAATTTAAAATATCCCTCCATGATTGCTGTTGTTTGAGAATGAAGTATAAGCCACACAGCAAAATACTATAGACATTATGGTTACCTAATGTTGCAATTGATCCTAATACATAAGGAGTAAATCTTTAAGTATTTAGCCTTGTCAGAGAAACTTATATTCTGATTAATCCAATTTTACATTTATTGAAGCTTTGCCAAATATTCTAGACCTAAATTTCAATTTCAAAGAAAAATGTTAAAATATTTACTGGAGGAAAGCAATCTTTTTTGACAATTAGAATATTTTGTTGCTGGATTCAGACTGTCTGATCTTGAATCCCAGCTCTACCACTTCCTTTAGTGTCTTAAATTTTGTCAGTTATCTAATCTATAAAATGGGGAAATATAATAATTCCTAATATCATAGGGTTAGGGTAGGAACAAAATAAGAATAATTTACATAATAGAATATTTTGTAGCATATAATAAGTGTGGTGGATTTCAAATATGTCCACAAATTCACTGATACTCCTCTCTTTAAGGAGTAGAGCTCAATTCCTATTCTCTTAAAAGTGGGCTGGACTTAATGACTCACTTCTGATAAATAGAATATGGCAGAAGTGGCAGTATGTCATTTCTGATACTGTGTCATAAAAGGCATTGTGTCTTGGTCACTTTATTGGATCACTCTTTCTGGGGGAAGCCATTTTGCTTGGACAATTAAGCTACCCTAGGAACAAGTCCATGTGGTGACTTACTAGCCAGCCAGCAAGTGAGCCATGTGAGGAAGCTTGTAAGTAGATACTCCAGCCTTCAGAAGACTGAACCTTGACCAACATCTTGAGGGCAACCTTATGAAAGACGGTAAACCAGAATTACCCAGATAGCTTCTTCTGTACTCCTGACCCTCGGAGATTATGCAAGATAATAAATATTTGCTATTTTAAATTAAGTTTTAGGATCATTCATTATGCAGCAGTAGATAAGTAATACAGTAAACACTCAAGAAATGGGAGCTGCTCTTATTACTCATTCATTCTTAGTAGTTGTGAAAGTTGTTTTGAGGGACCTGAGCACGTGAGTCTTTTTAATTAGTTTTATAAAATTATAGTTTGCGAAAGATGGACAAAATCTTTCATGTACTGCTTTAACCTGGTTTTGAAGCTGTTTCTAATTACAGAACTAGCTGTGAGTTAAATGTTAAATAATTTCACCCTAAAAAGAGCACCTTGATATTATTTAAAAAAACAAAACAAAACAAAACAGAAAATAACAAAGTTTTGGCAAGGATGCAGAGAAATTAGAACCCTCATTCATTGCTGGTGGAAAGGTAAAACGGTGTAGCAGTTGTGGAAACAGTGTGGCAGTTCCTCAGAAAGTTAAACATAGAATTACCATATCACCCAGAAATTCCACTTCTAGGTTTTACTATATACACAAAAGTATTGAAAATTGAGACTCAGATACTTGTACACCAATTTCATAGCAGCCTTATTTAAAATAATCCAAAGGTAAAAGCAATCTAAGTGCCCATAAACAGATGAATAGATTAACAAAATATAGTATTTTACATAAAATGGCAATTATTATGGATCAACATTAAAAACATGTCAAGTGAGTTAAGACAGACACAAAAGGACAAATGGTTTATGATTTCACTTATATGAGATATTTAGAATAAACAAATTCACAAAGATGGAAAGTTGATTAGAGGTTACTGGGGACAGGGGTGAAAGGGAAGGAGAATGCATATTTATTGCTTAAAGCATACAGCATTTCCATTTGGGATGATGAAAATATTTTGTTAATGAGCAGTGGTGATGGTAGCACAACACTGTGAATGTAATTAATACCATCAAATTGTACACAAATTGTAATGGTAGTAAAAATGGGATAGTTTGTGATATAAATATACGTAGATACAGTCATACAAATAAACATTACCACAATATTTTTAAAAGAGCAGTTTAATAACTTTATTTTCCAGAGCAGGAGCATAATTTTAAAGAAAATGACAAAAGATTCTCCTGTTCAAGCTTCACTGATGCCCAGAATAAATGGGTAAGCATGTATGCACTTAATATACATAGAAACATTTTTCTTGTTATAAGTATATTTATTATGCTTGACCAGGTGATAAACCCTAAAGCTGAAAGAGTGTAAATGATATCCTAAAATGGTTTAGGAATGAGAATATAGAATGAGAATTGCAGCTGGTATATCTGATTCCAAACAACGTGTTTTTGTTATTTTATGCCATTGAGAAAGGAAAGAGGGCATCAGAGCCCAGGTTTAACTCGTTAGGCAGCTCATTCAGGTAGACTGTTTGGTTAACTTAGTAGGAACTCTAGGCTTCTTCCCTGTGGGGGCTAGTGGTTCTGCACAGAAAGCCAATAGATCACAGTTAGAGACCACAGGCTTCATCCACTGAGACTCCTTCCAAAGGAAGGTAAGAAATAGGTGGCTGAGAATGAATCAGTTATTTCTTTTCTTTCCTAACATGTCACTGATTGACCTGAAGTGGTCAATGTTGTCACAGGGAATGAAAAGTTGTAAAAAATAAGGAAAACAGTACAAGGAGAGTATAAAAGTATTCTGGTATTCATTTAGCATGACTATTTGGTGTCATTTTGCTGTATTCTCCATGAAGTAAGATTTTCCAGTAGTTTTTCAGTGAACAAGGAAAAAAAATAACCTACACATGTGTGTAGCCTCAAATTCTATGCATGTGTTCTTTGGTTTGGGGGAAGAGGGGTTTAAATGGGTTGTTTTTTAACAGCACAGACCTCCTTAAGTTCTTTCTACTAAAGAATTTGATTGATTCCCTCCATTCTCTAACAAATGGCTTGACATTTCTACTTTATGGATTTATTATTTTTTTTAAAGCAGCCATCTCAGCCACCAGTCACTTAAACAAAAAGAATTATAATATTTCTTACCAAATCAATACTTGTTATAACAAAGATGATGGCAAAGTTCCAACACTGCCCAGTCATTGGAGGTCTGGTATCTGACTTTTAGCGTAATAATACAGAGGTTGGCAATCATGTGGTGATGTGATTTCAGAAATACTAGCTAATAACCTTATTAAGGACAGTTTTCCAGTCCCACAGGAATGGAAGGCTGCCACTCAAAGGGCTCCTGGACCCTCTTTGGCTGTCTGATCATGGGAACCTGTTGTTTCAGCAATGGCTAACAGTCTGAAAAAGGGATGGCAAAGTCAGCTCTTGCTTAGATTTCAAGCATAAGAAAGATTCTGTTTTGGTTCCAGATGACCAAACTCTGTTGGGAGGGACAAAGAGAAGCAGTTGGTAACAGTTAATAGTAGATGTGTTGTTCAAGGAAAAGGAAATTCAGGAGATGTGAACATTTATCATTATTCATTGTATGAGAGCCCTAGATGAAGACTTTTGAAAACAGATTCTGCCTGTTACTTGCTGTGTAACCTTTGAAAACCCACTTCACTTAAGTCTGCATATTCTCATCTGAAAATCAGTGTCATGAGGATTTAACAAAATTTTATATGCAATATGATTAAAATAATGCCTAGTATGTGTTAAGCACTCAATAAATGTAAGCAGTTAATAATAAATAAAGTAATGGTAATATAAAAATGGTATTATAAACAAATTTCCTGGTTTTAAAGCCCACTTGCCTTATAGAAAAATAACAGGGTAAACAGGTCATTCTTTGTATTTTGCATGACAAATGCCAAGATTGTCTGTGTGAACAGTGGCTGGGAGTGGAGGTGATGCTGTGTGCCTTTGAAACAGACTCTGCTGACTATTATCCAATCACCTTCCTAATGCTGATTCAAGGGGGCAAGTAGAAAGGCTCTGGTGGCTCTTTATAGTTGACCCAGGCTGTTGTGTACGTCTTCTCAAGCTTTGTACACTGTAACTCCAGGGCACACTAATTCACAGAAACCATGATGATAATATGGTGACTCTGGTTGACACAGGGTCTTAAATGAACACAATTAGACACAGATTCCAGAAATTTGTTGGGGATTGATTGAGAGTTGACTCAAGTTCTTACCACATTTGATCTATCAGCAGCATTTGATATAGTCTTTCATTCACTCTTGGAATACTTTCTTTCCTTGGCTTCTGGGACTTGCTTTCTCTTGGTTCTCTTCCTACCTCATTGATGACTCCTCTTCAATCTCTTTGCTAGTTTCTCATCATCATCTCAATCTCTCAGTCTTAGAGTGGCCCCAGGACTTGGTATTTGGGTCTCTTCTTTTCTTCTCCATTTACATTCACTCCCTGGGTGATCTCATACATTCCCATGGTTTTAAAACAATCTCTACCCTGACCATTCCAAAATATTAATATATATCTCCATCCCAGAAGTCATTCCTGAATTCCAGTCTCTTAGAAAATTGTCTGCTTGGCATCTCTTCCTGGACGTTTAAAAGGCATTGCAAACTTACCTTGTAAAAAAACAAACTCCTGAGTACTCCTACCTGCTTAAATATGCTTCTCTTGTTCCTCCTACAATCTTCCTCTTTGCTGTAAGTGCCAACTCCATCCTTCCACTTGCTCAAGCCACAAACACTGCAGTCTTTAACTCCTCTTTCTCCCACACTACATGTCTAATCTATGGCAAATCCTGTCAGGTCTACTTTCAAATTATAAATGGAACCCAGCAGCTTTGCACTACCCCCACTGCTTCTGCCCAACTCCATATCATCTGCAGTTTTTTTTCTTTATAGGCTTGGTTTTTTAAAATGTTTTTATATATGCTCTTCTAAAAAAAGGATTTATTTATATATATATATATATATATATATATATACACACTGAGGGTTAAAAGCAGACTATGTTTTATTTATATAATCAAATTCCCAGATGACCATCCTACAGTATAATTTTAAAGTATTGAAGGGTGTAAATTACATGGGGAAAAGAGAAGTGTTAGGTTTCTACAACATTGCCTTCCTTTACAATATCGTAAAAATGGAAGAAAATAATGAAAACACCCAGAAAATTCTAGAAAGCCAAAGATTCTTTTTAGTAAAAGATGAATGTTCTCTGATATTGCTGTGATTAATCAAATAGATAATATTTTATGTGCATTTGCTTGGCAAGGTCCAGGAATCTTTTAGTAGATATTTTTAAAGATAGGAACAAAAAATAATCAGCAGCTTTGCTTCTTTCCCTTAAGCCAACAAATAACTACAGAGAGAACAGTCAGAAATTGGAAGAGATCAGAGAAAGCGGATGGGTTCTTTGCAGTAGGTACAGGGTCTACTTTAATAGAATTCTGGTCACGTAATCCAAAGCTCAGACCTGCTTTGGTTTAATCAGCTTGTGAACATTACAGTTGAGTACAGCCATGTTGATCCAGGCTTCTACATACATAATTTATTTCCCCTAAATTAGGTCTCGTTTATTTCCCTTTATTTGACACATTATATTGAAAGCTGAGGTGGTGTGAATACAGTATTGTAACAGCTTAATAATGTATGCATGTGTCGATGTATGCACTGAAAGCATTTCTACACATAGCTCCAGTGTTAAGTCATGTTACTCCCTCCCTGACATACGATGAATGCCAAACAGTATTGGATTATAAGCAAGATTTCAGCTTCCTATATTTTGGAAAATTATGTTAGCACTGCTTTGCTGAGAATAGAGCCCACTGTCCGTTTGCAGGATTGGGCAGAGCAGGAGGATACAGCATTTACTGCCTTCCTCGGTTGTGAGCAAGTTCTATCATTGATTGTTAAGTCCCACAGTGATGGATCCTGCAAGAGCTGCCCATGACAAGTGCTGCAGAGAGAAAGATTTAAAACCCGAGGATTTCAGACACATTCTTTCCAGTGCTGTTGACAAAATTCTATCAAAAACACCAATTGCTGTTTTCCTGCTTTCTGTCCTCAGTTTGAAAGAATGAAATTTGAAAGAGTGTAAGGGGTTAGAGGGATAAGCATTGCAAGCAAAGGTGAAATATACAGTCATTTTTTAAAATGACAATGTGATACTTATAAACATCAGTAATTCCATAATTAGACCCAGATTAGGACTGGAGAATATGTTATTCTTTATATAGCCTGGTAAGTAGCCCAGAGAAATGGAATTTGTTTGAATTCTATCCACAATTTTTAGGAAAATTAATATAATATTTTTAAGAAAAATTATGCTCCTTCATAATTGTTTCAAGAATGGTTTCAGAATAACAGTGTTATTTATGCAAAGCATTATGTTGTTCTATAAAATACACATTTGATTTCATCATCTTCTTTGCTGATTCCTGATGCTGTAAAAGGAGAACTTGGTTTTCTGAGGTGATGATATTTATAGTTGGGCATCATCAAAAAGCAGTTCTTTGCTTATTTGGGATTCGAAGCTCAACCTGGTGTCCCTTGTGACTCATTCAGTATTCATCTGCAGCTCTGTGCCTGCCTGCCTGCTTGTGAAGCACTCTCATGAATCCTTAATTCCATTTGAACTCAGCAACGCCAGAGTCATTTTCCATCAACCCACTCACTCAGCTGAATTGCGCCAGCTTCTTCTGTGCAAAGTGTCACACTGCCTTTCTAAGATTGATTGGGTGTTGGGCCACCACCACAAAGACAAAGGAGGTCAAACTCAGCACCTGTGGTTTGCTAAGACCTGATAGCATCATCATCCCTTTTGACTTAGATTGCTAACACTGGTGAAATGTTCTGGGGTTTACCTGTTTAACCCCATGTCTTGTTGAACCAGCCTTATCAATACTTCATCACCAATAATGTAATACAATATTAATGATGAGTTACTCTTAACCTAAATATCTGATATACTCTGTATTTCAGAACAGTTAAAAGCAACATGACATGGTGCAGCCAGATCAGACCGATAAGCAGTCTGCATTTTTAGCACGGCGTCTTTCTAATTGCCTTGCTTTGCTCTTCTCTTGAGTGATAGGGCAGGCATGGCTGGAGTGCTGGCCAGCAGCCTGACAGGGTGCAACTCTAGGAATGGCAGCTGAGGCAGGCAGGGTGGATTACTCACAAAGGTCAGAAGTAGGGAAAGTCAGAGAGCAAGCTCAAACCCAGTTCAAAAGGTGAGTGCAGAACTAAAACTGTATGAATAAACTGGAGGATCAGGGATAGGATAGGGAGATAGATTTAGCATAAGGACAAAGGCAGGGGCAGGGGCAGGGGTAGAGACATTAGATTTAAAGCAATTATCTAGAGTCAAGCTGGTGTGGTGGTGGCTTTTTAAATAAATAGCTGCCCACAGAGTAGGGTGCTGTTCAGGTTGGCCTGATTTTGAAGCCCAAAGAGGGGAACTGGCCATATGCAAATTACTGGAGAGGCTGATAACTTACTTGAGTATTGGATTATATGACTGATCTCTCCCTGGTGACTCTTTGTAGTTGGAGCTAGAAATAAATCAGATGTGGTTCCTGCCTTAAGAAGTTCACCAACTGCAAGAGAAGATGGGAACATAAATTTAAAGTTATCACACTTGCAATATCACAGGGGAGTAATGGTCTCATCTTACCAGGAAGATAGCAGTAATAGCCAACATTTATTGAAAGCTCTCCATGTACAAAGTACTATGTTAAAATGCTATACATATATTAGCAAATTTAATTCTAAGAAATATATAAGGTAGTACTATCATCTCTATTTTAAAGATCAGACAAATTGAGGCCAAGAGGGTACACAACTGATAAGTGGCCAGAGATTCTGATTCTGATTCAATAAGTCAGTATTGACTTATTGAATTTCTGTTTTAGTAAATGAACTAGAGGATTCTGAAGCTGTGAGAAGTGTTAACCTGAACTCTATAAAAGGGATTTCTACTTTTAGGATGGAAGTTTGATTACATGACAAAGTTTCTATTCAGCTCTATGTCTAGACAATGGTGATCTAGTGCTAAGCAGAGTGCCTACTTTTCATACAGTCATCATCATATAATTTAATACTTGATTATATTTTGTCTTCCTCTCTAAATATTTCCACCATTTAACAAATATTTATTGAACACCTGCTGTTTGCCACTGGGAAAACACTAGAGAACAAAGCAGGCAAAACCTACTGCCCATGTGGAACATATATTCTAGTGAAGGGAGGTAGAAAAGAAACAAATACGTTGATTTAAAAACGTTTCCACTATACAACCAGATGTGAATTCTTTTGGGAGAAGATTGTCTTATTTTCATTTCGTACAATGCCTAGAACTATGCTATGCAATAATCAATAAAAGTGCAATTTAAAATAGCAATGGCTTTTTTTTAAAAAAAAAAAAGGACTTCGAGAAAAACTATTAAAAATTTAAAATTATCCACTAGAAATCAAGCTAACCTCAATGGTTTAACTAAGGATTTCTTTGTGCTGTATGATGGAAGATTTTTTAAACACTGTTGGAAATGCTCTCCAGTTAATAGAGTGTATCAAGAGCAAGTGACACAGGCCTCTCCAATTTTAGGAGTCACAGTCTCAGAAAGATAGTAAAACCTGAAAGGCATCTGGGAAAGAATAAATATGATGAAGGATGCTGACATGCCAAGGTATAGGTCAGGGGCAGGCAAACTTTTTAAAAATAAAGGACTAGATAATTAAATACTTTCCATTTCAGGCCATTGTAGCATGGAACAGCCATAGGTAATACATAAACAAATGTACATGCTCCAATAAAAATATAAAACAGGCAGCTTTCAACCACTCTAAAAGAAACAGTTGAAAGGAACTGAGACCTTTAGCTTAGAGGAGACAGAAGAATGCTATCACTGTTTTCAAATATTCCATGCAGAAAAGAGATCTGAAGTATACTATATGGCCAAAGGAAAAATTACAATGAATGAAAGCTTTATGCCAACATATTTTAGCTAAATAAAACAATAATTTTAAAAACAGAATTCCTTAGAAGTGGTAATAATTTTATGAGTTTGCCATCACTAGAGATGTTCAAGCAAAGACCAGATGCCTACTTCCCTGGAACATTCCAGAGCAGATAAAAGATTCTGATGAACAATCTAATCAATGTTCTTTGAGATCCCTTCCAACCATGAGATTCCATGATTAATATGGAATTTAATACACAGAGTAGGGCAAAATAGAAGCTCAGGTTGACATAGAGTATCTAAATGAGAGCCCAGCAATTTCACATGTTAAATGATATCCATAGTAAACCAGTTATTGTGGGAAAAACAACTCTGCTAAATGTTAGTTACATTAGTGGCAAGAGGAAAAGGGGATAAGCAGGTTAAAAAAGAACCAATTAATAAAACTTAGGTTAAGGAAGTCAGTGTAGCTCAGTGGTTGAGTGCTGGGTTCCCACATACAAGGTCCAGGGTTCAATCCCTGGCCCTGGTACCTCCAAAAAAAAGCAGGGGTGGGGGTTTGGTTGTTAAATATCAGTTTTGTTCCCAGTGAGTTTGATTTATATACAATTTAATGTTATTTCCAGGCAAATGTGTTTATCACTTGGAAAACTAAGGAGATGTCTCTCCATTCCACAGATTAAAAAGAGAGCCTGATTCCATTCTCCCTTTTAAAATTTTAGGGACTTTTATTTTCTGAGTCTCTTTAGGACTTCTTACAGAATCTCTTTGATGTTTTGTTTTCCTGAAGTTGTAAATGCTGAAAACAACAGTCCTCCGAGATTAATGTGCAGATCTATGAAATGAATGAAAACAATGATTTATTTAGAGCCTATTCCCCACTGACCAAAGAAAAACCAGACAGAGTCCAAAGGATAAACATGACAAGGAGCTAAATGGTTTAAAATTTGTGGCTATCCTTAACGTGCTGGCCATGTGTGCCAAAGAGGCAAATCCTCAATCAGCCCGAACTCAGTTTCCACCTGCCAGTGGAGGGTCAGAAGGGGTGAGTGAGTCCAATCAATATCTAGTTGTTAGAGTAACAGCCATGTCGGTTCCGGATGGCCGACTGGGCGAAAACATGTTTGTTCTAGTTAATGTGACAGTGTCCTGTCAAATTAACAACCATGATGGCAGGAGCAAGCTTGCTTAATGGGTCAGAGTCAGTTCCACAGAGAATTTATCATCAACATGCAACCAAGAGGGACCCCAAACCTTATTACCAGGGTTTATTTGTAGATAATAACTGAAGGTATACCATGTACTTACAACAGGATTTGTCTGCTTTTTTAGCAACTCAGTTCCATGTTCTTTATCAAATGCTGCTCTGTTTACTCCCACAAACTCTGCATTCATACTTGGTCTCTGTTTTTTTGTTTTTTTCTTTTACCTTTTGAAGCACTTCCTTTTTTCTTTTTTCTTTATTAGAGAACTTGTGGTTTTGCAGAACAATCCTGCAAATATACAGGATTCCCATATACCACCCTATTATTAAGACCTTGTATTGGTGCAAAACATTTGCTATAATGATGAAAGCACATTTTCATAATTGTGTGATTAACTGTAGCCCATGGTTTAACATGGGGTTCATTGTTTGCATGGTGCAGTTCATGGAGTTTTAAAAAACATTCTAGTAATATATATATAACCTGACATTTCCCCTTTTAACAACTTTCAAATATATTATTCAGTGCTGTTAATTACATCCACAGTGCTGTGCTACTATCACCCCCAACCTTTACCAAAACTTTTCCATCATCCCAATTAGAAGCTTTCCACATTTTAAGCCTTAACTCTCTATTTCCTATAGAGAAATATATTTTAGATTCTGACTCTATGAGTTTTCTTATGCTAAATATTTCATATCAGAGAGATCATACAATATTTGTCCTTTTGCATCTCACTTATTTAATTCAACATTATGTCTTCAAGGTTGATCCATGTTGTCATATGTATCAGAAACTCCATTCCTTTTAACAACTGAATAATATTCCATTATGTGTATATACCACATTTTATTTATCCATTTATCAGTTGCTGGATGCTTGGGTTGCTTCTATCTTTTGCAATTATGAATAATGCTGCTATGAACATTGATGCGCAAATATCTGTTCCAGTTCCTGCTTTCAATTCTTTTGAGTATATCTATTGTGGAATTGCCGGGCCATATGGTAGTTCTATACTTAACTTTCTGAGGAACTGCCAAACTGTCCTTCACAGCAGCTGCAACATTTTACATTGCCACCAGCAATGAATGAGTGTCTTTGTTTCTCCACAGCCTCTTTAACGTTTGTAATTTTCCATTTTTTAAATAGTAGTCATTCTAATGGTTGTAAAATGATATTTCATTGTGCTTTTGATTTGTATTTCTCTGTTGCCTGAGGATGTTGAGCATCTTTTCATTTGCTTTATGGCTATTTGTATATCTTCTTTGGGGAGATATCTGTTAAAGTATTTTTCCATTTTTAAATTGAGTTGTTTGTCTTTTTGTTAACTTGATGGGTTTCTTTATATAGTCTGGATATAAATCCTTTATCAATAGGTGGTTTCCAAATTTTCTCTTATTGTGTACGTTGTTATTTTATTTTCATGATAAAGTCCTTAGAAGAATAAAAGTTTTAAATTTTAATGAGGTCCCATTTATCTATTTTTTCTTTTGTTGCTTGTGCTTTAGGTATAAAGTCTAAGAAATCATTGCCTAACACAAAGCCCTGAAGATGCTTTCCCACATTTTCTTCTAGGAATTTGATAGTTCTAGCTATTAAGGTCTTTGATCCATTTTGAGTTGATTTTTTTAATACACTGAGAGGTTCAGGTCCTCTTTAATTTGTTTTTCAAATGAAGATCCAGTTTTCCCAGCATCATTTGTTGAAGAACTATTATTTTACAGTCGAAAATCCTTTGCACCCTTATAAAAAATCATTTGGCCGTAAATGTGAGGGTTGATTTCTGAATTCTCAATTCAATTCCCTTGGTCTATATATCTGTCTTCGTGCCAGTACAATGCTGTTTTGATTACTGTGGTTTTGTAATAAGTTTCACAATTGGGAAGTATAAGTTCTTCAACTTCGTTCTTCTTTTTCAGGATAGCTTTGGCTATTTGGGGACCATTACCCTTCCATATATATTTGATGATTGGCTTTTCTATTTATACAAAGAAGATGGTAGAAATTTGCATTGGGATTTTGTTGAATCTTTTGGTCATACTGACATCTTAACACTATCTAATCTTCTAATCCATGAACATGGAATTTTCTTCCATTTATTTAGGTCTTCTTTGATTTATTTTAACAATGTTTTGTAGCTTTCTGTACACAATTCATTTATGTCCTTGATTGGATTTATTGCTAGTTTTCTGGTTTTTTAAATTGCTATTGTGAATGGATTTTTTTTCTTGATTTCTTCATTTCTTCTTCCAATTGTTCACTGATTGTTCTTTCAGTTTGCTAAAAGCTGCCAAGGCAATATACCAGAAACAGGTTGACTTTTTACAAGAAAGGATTTATTCACTTATAAACTTACTGTTCTGAGGCTATGAAAGTATCCAAATCAAGGCATCATCAAGAGATTCTTTCTACCTGAGCCCATGAGCAATCAGACACATAATGGTGCCTAATGGTCTCTGCCTTTTCCTCTGGGCTGTATAGCTTTCACCTTCTCCCAAGTTTTGCTGATTTCAGCTTCTTGCTCTAGGGCTGTTTTCTCTGCATCTGTGGCTTTTTCTATGTCTCTGTGGCCTTCTCTCTTTGTATTACCCCCAATACGAGGATTAAGACCCACCCTGGGTCATGCCTTACTGACGAGAACTAATCAAAAGGAAGGTCCCTTAACTGAATCTATTTAAAAGGTTCCCCCTACAGTAGGTTTTATACCCACCAGAACTGGTTAATTTAAGAACATAACTTTTTGGGATCCATGAGAGTCTCAAACTACTACATTCCACCCTCTGGTCCCCCAAATTATAAGTTCTTTCCATATGCAAAATGCATTCATTCTATCACAATATTATAAAAAGCCTCAAATCATTTTAGTAACAGTATTGAGTACAAATCCCATTAAAATAGGTTTTAAGTACATCTGTCTTGGGACAAAATTCCCCTCAGGCTGTGGACCTGGAAAACTTAGAAAATAAGTTATCTGCTTCCAATGTACAAAGGAGGGACAATGTACAAAGGTCACAGTATAAACATTCTCATTGCCAAAGGAATAAATTGGGAGGAAAACAGGGATCACAGGTCCCAAACCATTAAAAAAACTGCAAGGCATACTCCTTTAGATTTCAAGCTCTGAGAGTTATCTATAGAATGATCATTTCTTATCCTCAGAACCCAATGGAGCAGCAGTCCCACTCTGTCCAACGGCTCTCCCAGGGGATATGATCTTCACTCCACCCTCATCAATCATCAGGATGGTGGCCTAACACCATGCCCCACCCTCTTAGAACACTGAGGTGGTGGCCACACTCTGCCCAATCTCTGGAGCACAGGCTCAACCACCTAAGAACATTAAGTTCATGACCAAAGTCTCCTCAATCCATGGGGATTTTGTCCCACCCTCTCTGAAGCCTGAGGTGGTAACACTCCCTCTGAACACTGGGGAGGAATACCCACTCTCTTCAAGTACCAGGGCAAACTCACCCTTTTCACACACATGGATGGTGTCCCACTTTTGTCCCACTTTCTGCCTTTGAAATCCTATGAGATAGTAAGACTTTTCACAGATTCTTCCTGGATAACTGCATTTCTAATCCTGAGTTACACTGAAATGATTAGATGGTTGCATGTTCAGTTAAATCCTTACATGGGGCTCTGTTCTCTGGGGACTCACTTTCTATAAGCTCAGAATTTCTGAAACTACCAATTTCTGTTTCTTTGTGCCCAGTGTCCAGTTCTCAGCTTATCCCTTTCCTTTTACATGTTGTTTAAAGCTTGCAAGTAAAACCTAAGCTGCATTGTCCACATTTAATTTGGAAATCTCAATTAAATATCTAAGCTAATAGCTTTCAAATTTTGCCTTCCATTTGACATCTGGAGTTAATTTCACCAAGTTCTATGCCACTTTACTGTGATTACCTTCCTCCCAGATTTCAACAACACATTCATCACTTCTGCCTAAGGCCTTATTGGAAGCATCTTTAGTGTCCACATTTCTACCAACAGTCTCTTCAAAGCAATCTAGACCTTTTCTATCAAGCATCTCACAGTTCTTCCAGAAAGTTCCCCTTACGCATTTATAAAAATGTTGCAATATTTTTGATATTTGCATAACAACACCTCACTTCTGGTACCAATTTCTATATTTAGTTTGCTAAAAGATGCTGGGACATTATACCAGAAATTTATTTGCTTTTACAATAATGATTTATTAGGCTAAAAGCTAACAGTTAGGCCATGAAAGTATCATCAGGAGATGTTTTCTTCACAAGCTGCAGCTGTAGGTGATAAGGTACATGGCAACATCTGCTTGTTTCTCCCCTCTCCTCTGGGCCTCGTTGCTTTCAGCTTCTGGATAAGGTGTCTTCTCAGCTTCTGTGTCATATTGATTTCAGCTTCTGGCTTCCAGGGCTTTCTCTTTTAGCTTCTGGATTCCTATCTGTCTCTGCTGCTTTTTTCTGTATCTGTGGCTTTTATTCCTGTTTATAAAGGACTCTGGTAAGAGGAATAAGACCCACCATGGGTCATACAATCTAATTAAAGGCCCTTAACTGAAGTAATTTAATCAAAAGTACCCACCTACAGTAGTTTACATGCACAGGAATGGATTAATCCCAAGGACACAATTTTCTCTGGTCCTCAAAATCTTCAAACTGGCATACTGTATGGAAACACTACTGATTTGGGGTTGTTGATCTTCTACCCTGTCACTATGATGAATTCATTTATTAGAACTAGGAACTTTGCTGTGGGTTTTTCATGGTTTTCTGTATATAGCACCATGACATCTGCAAATAGGAGAGTTTACTTCTTCAATTCCAATTCTTGCCTTATTGCTCAGGCAAGAACTTCCAGTACAGAGTTGAATAACAATGGTGTCAGTGAGCATCCTTGTTTTGCTCCTGATCTTAGAGGGAAAGCTTTCAGTCTTTCACCATCGAGCATGATGTTTGCTATGGGTTCTTCAAATATGTCCATTATCATGTTGGGAAATTTCCTTCTATTCTTAGTGTTATAAGTGTTTTTATCAAGAAGGAATGCTGGATTTTATCGAATGATATTTTTTCATCAATTGATATGCTCATGTGTTGTTTTTCACTTCTTTGTGTTAATGTGATATATGGCATTGATTGTTATTTTTGTAATTGTTGTTTCACCCTTGCATACCAGGGATAAACCCCGCTTGATAATGGTGTATAGTTTTTCTACTATGATGTAGATTTTGTTTGCTAGTATTTTGTTGAGGACTTTTGCACCTATATTTATAAGAGATATTGGTCTAAGTTTTCTTTTCTGTTGGTATCTTTATCTGGATTTGGTATGAGAGTGAGGTTGTCATAATAAAATGAATTACTGAATATTCCTTTATCCTTTATTTCTTTCCTTCTACTAGCTTAGGTTTAGGTTTACAATTTAAAGTTTTTCTTTTTTTTAAAAGTCAGCATATAAATTGCCCTCTCATCACTGCCTTTACTGCATCCCGTAAGTTTTGGTATATTGTATTTTCATTTGCCTCAATACATCTCCTAATTTCACATGTGATTTCCTTTTTAATCATTGGATGCTTAAGAGTATAAGATATTCACAGATAAACATATTTATGATTTTTCCATTTCCCCCTCTATTATTGATTTCTTCATTTTGTTGTGGTCAGAGAATATAAATTTTATGATTTCAATATTCTTTAAATTATTGAGATTTGTTTTGTGACCTAACATATGGTCTATCCTGTGATCTCTGTGCACTCAAGAATAATGTGTATTCTGTTTTCATTGGGTGAAGTTTTCTTTATGTATCTATGCCTATACCTATACCTATACCTATATCTATACCTATACCTATACCTATACCTATACCTATACTTATATCTTAGGTCTAGTTGGTTTAGAGTATTGTTGAAGTCTTGTATTTCCTTATTGACCTTCTGACTAGATACTCTATGTATTATCAAAAATTGTACATTAAGGTCAACTACTATTAATATAGAATTGTCTATCTCCAAATCTGTCAGTTTTTATTTCATATAGTTTGGAGCTGTGGCAGTTTGATATTATTTATGAATTCCAAAAAGAGAGATTATGTTTGTAAACTAGTCTGTTCCTCTGGGCATGATACCCTTTGATTGATTTAAATGTAAAGGCTTTACATTTACTTGATTAAATCAAGATTAGGGCTTTGATTTGACCATATCATTAAGTCATGCAGAGTTGAGTCCCAGTCCCCTTGGTGAGCTATATAGGTGGATAATCAAGAAGGAGGTAGAAGAAGAAATACACAGAAGTAGATGTACAGAGAAGAACAACACAAAGGAAGAGAGACAGCTCCATAGACATAGCAGAGGCCCCAAGAAGAGATATGAGTCATTCATCTGATAGTTTATAGCTGACCTTCTGAAGAGAACCAAGCAGCTAAGCCTGGAAATAAATGAACCCCAGGAAGATAGACAAGCCTTATACCAACCTACAACTGAGATTGAAAGAAGCTGGACCTATGGAGCCTTAAGAGGGAAGAGGATGACAAAACCATCACAGCTATCAGTAGCCATCTTGTTTCAACATGTGGCAACAGACATTTGGTGAGAAAGTACCTCTTATGGTATCTTGAGTTGGACTCTTCAAGGCCTTGTGACTTTAAGCTTCTACCCCAAATAAATACCCTTTATAAAAGCCAACTGATTTCTGGTACTTTGCATCAGTACCCTTTGCCTGACTGATACAGGAGCTCTGCTGTTAGATGCATATATATTTATAATTGTTAAATCTTTTTTGTTGAATTATCTCCTTTATCAGTATATAATGAATGTCTTTGTCCCTTGTAACTATTTTTGACAAAGTCTAGTTTATCTGATACTAGTGTAGCTACTTCAGCTCTCTTTTGGTGATGATTTATATTGTATATTTTCCCCATTTAAGGTGAGTCTCTGCCAATCTTTGCCTTTTGACTGGAGAGTTAATCCATTTACATTTAAAGTCATTACTGATGATGTAGGACTTCTGTCATTTTGCTCTTTAGCCTTTGTATGCCTTATACCTTATTTGTCCGTAAATTCTTCCATTAATGCCTACTTTTATATTTACTTGTTTTTTGTATTGTACCATAGTGAGTACATTCTCTATTCATTTGGATGTATTTTTAAATCTATTTTCTGGTTGTTACCATGGAGCTAAAATTTAACATACTAAATGTATAACAATCATGTTTGGTTTGATACTAACTTAAATAATATCACATATAGTTTTCCTATACCCTCTATACCCCCACAATTTTTTCTACTTATTACCATTTAGATCTTTGTTCATCATATACCCAAAAGTATAGATTTATCATTACTTTTCCATTTTTAAAACTTTTTTTTGTATTTTTATCAGGGTCCACAGGATGGAGGAATAGAGTATGGACTGGAGTGGATTGACTGGTGTTCTGCTGGGGAACTATTGTGATTTGTAAGGGAAGAAATTATAATATTGATGTGGAGATAGTGGCCACGGTAGCTGCTGATGGTAGGGAGAGGGAAGAAGAGATATGGTGTGGATGCATTTTCAGGATTTGCAGTTGTCCTGGATGGTGCACCAGGGACAGATGCTGGACATTGTGTGCCCTGCCATGGCCCACTGGGTGGAATGGGGGAGAGCGTAGACTACAACGTAGATCAATGTCCATATGATGCAGCAGTGCTCCAAAATGTATTCACCAGGTGCAGTGAATGTGCCACGATGATGGAAGAGGTTGTTGATGTGGAAGTGTGGGGGGGGGGAGTATATGGGGACCTCATATTTTTTTAATGTAACATTTAAAAGTAAAGAAGGAAAAAATAAAGGTAAAACATAAAAAATAAAAGGGACAGAAGAGATATGTGTAGAGAAGTCACATCTGAGTCCAACTCTGTCACACTCAGGAGCACAGACTCCAAAGTAGGGCCAGTTGGCAAGGCATCAAATTCCAGAGCTATCTGCCAGGACCTGGGTGTCTTCTTAGCCCTCAGGGGCTCCACTATTTGGTGTAGTATCTACTTTGGCTGTCTTATGAGATCTTGCTGAGATGTGCATAAGCGTTAACTCTCTGATGACCTCCAGACACATTTTTAAGTCCCTTAGCCATATAAACTCAGTTGTCTTTATCATTTTCTCCTTTTATTCAAGGTCTTTTTCCAGTTGCATCACCACCTGGTGCTTGGTAGTAATCCCTGGGTGCAAGGGAGGCTAATCCCTGGAAGTCATGTCCAATATTGGGGGAAAGGTAATGCATTTATATGCTGAGTTTGGCTTAGAGAGGTCACATTCAGCAACATGGAGGCTCTCAAGAGGCAAATTTTAGGCACCCTACAACACTAGGCTAAGTTGCAATTTCAAGAGCAAAAGGCTCACAAGCATAGTCATCAATATCAGGGGTTATTAATAGACCAGCAGTGGATGAGTTTTCCCATTCCTCCACATCCTCTCCAACTTGCAGTCTGCTGTTTTTTTAATGGCTGTCAGTCTAGTTGATATAAGATGGTATCTCATTGTAGTTTTGATTTCCATTTCCCTAATAGCTAGTGATATTGAGCATCTTTTCATGTGCTCTTTAGCCATTTGTATTTCTTCTTTGGTGAAGTGTCTGTTCAAATCCCTTGCCTGTTTTTAAAATGAGTTGTTTTTCTTTTTCTTTTTGAGATATAGGTTTTCTTTATATATGCTAGATATTAGGCTCCTATCAGATATATGGTTACCAAGCATTTTCTCCCATTGACTAGGCTGTCTTTTCACTTTCTTGACAAACTTCTTTGAGGTGCAAAAGGTTTTAATTTTGAGGAAGCCCCATTATCTATTTTTTCTTCTGCTGCTCCTGCTTTGGGTGTGAAGGTCATGAAGCCATTTCCTATTAAATGGCCCTGTAGATGCTTCCCTACATTATTGTCCAAGGTCTTTAAGTTCTTGGCTCTTATATTTAGATCTTTGATCCACCCTGAGTTGATTTTTGTGTAAGGTGTGAGATGGTGTTCCTCTCTCTGCTTTTGGATATGGATATCCAATTCTTCAAGCACCATTTGTTAAAGAGGTCATTCTCTCCCAGTTGAGTGGCTTGGTGGCCTTGTCAAATACCAGATGACTGTATATGCAAGGATCTAGTCAGAACTCTTAAATCAGTTCCATTGGTCAGTATGTCTATCCTTGTGCCAATACCATGCAGTTTTGACCACTGTAGCTTTGAGGTATGTTTTAAAGTCGTGAGTGTTTTTCCTTTGATTTCATCTTTCTTTTTCAATATGTATTTGGCTATTTAGGGCCTCATGCCCTTTCAAATAAATTTCATAGTTAGTTTTTCCAATTCAGAAAAAAATGTTGTATTGACTTTTATAGGTATTGCATTAAATCTGTAAATTAGTTTGGGTAGGATAGACATCTTAATGATATTTAGTCTTCCTATCCATGAACAGGGAATATTCTTCCATTTATTTAAGTCCTCTTTGATTCCCATTAACAGTGTTGTGTTGTTTTCTGTGTATAATTCATTTACATCTTTAGTTAAATTTATTCCTAGGTATTTGATTATTTTTATTTACTATTGTAAATGGTATTTTTTCCTTGATTTCCTCCTCAGATTGTTGATTATTGGTATATAGAAATGCTACTGATATTTGCACATTGATCTAATAACCTGTGACTTTACTGAACTCATTTATTAGTTCTAGAAGCTTTGTTGTAGATTTATCAGGGTTTTGTATGTATAGGATCATGTCTGCAAATAGTGAAATTTTTACTTCTTCCTTTTCAATTTGGATATCTTTTATATCTTTTTCTTGCTTCAGTGCTTGAGCAAGTACTTCTAACACAGTGTTAAATAGGAGCAGTGATAGTGGGCAACCTTGTCTTGTTCCTGATCCTAGAGGGAAAGCTTTTAGAATTTCATATATACTCTTTACCATGTACAGAAAGTTTCCTTTTATTCCTATCTTTTGCAGTGTTTTATCTGGAAAGGGTGCTGTATTTTGTCAAATGCTTCTTCTGCATCTATAGAGATGATTTTTCTCTTTCAATCTGTTTATGTGGTGTATTACACTGATTGATTTTCTTATGTCAAACCATCCTTGCATACCAGGGATGAAATCCACTTGGTCCTGGTATATAATTCATTTTCTATGTCATTGAATATGATTAGCAAGTATTATTTTGAATATTTTAGCATCTAGGTTCATTAGAGAGTAGTCTGTAATTTTCCTTTCTTGTGACATCTTTGTTTGGCTTTGGTATTATGGTAATGTTGGCGTCATAGAATGAATTAGGCAATGCTCCTTCTACTTCAGTTTTTTTGAAGATTTTTAGCAGGATAGGTGTTAGTTCTTTCTGGAATGTTTTGTAGAATTCACCTGTGAAGCCTTCTGGTCCTGGACTGTTCTTAGTTGGGAGGTTTTTAATGACTGATTCTATCTCTTTACTTGTGATTAGTCTGTTGAGTTCATCAATTTCTTCTTTCGTTAATGTGGACTGCTTGTGTGTTTCCTCTAAATTGTCCATTTCCTCTAAATTGTCATTCTTGTTGACATATAATTTTTCAAAGTATCCTCTTATGATACTCTTTATTTCTGTGGGGGTCAGTGGTGATAACCCCTTCCTCATTTCTTATTTTGTGTATTTGCATCTTATTTCTTTTTTTCTTTGTTAGTCTAGCCAAGAGTTTGTTAATTTTATTGATCATCTCAAAGAACCAGCTTTCAGTTTCATTTTTTCTAGTGCTTTCTTATTTTCTATTTCATTTAGTTCTGCTCTGATCTTTGTTATTTCTTTCTTTCTGCTTCCTTTGGTGTTAGTTTGTTGTTCTTTTTCTAATTCCTCCAGATGTGTGATTAGTTCTTCAATTTTCACTCCTTCTTTTTTGAGATATGAATTTATGGCTATGAATGTCCCTCTCAGAACAGCTTTTGCTGCATCCCATAAGTTTTGATATGTTGCGCTGTCATTTTCAGTTGTTTCAAGGAAGATACTGATTTCTTTTGAAATTTCTTCCTTGACCCATTGTTTGTCTAAGAGTCTGTTGTTTAACTTCCACATCTTTGTGCCTAATCTGATTCTCTGGCCCTTACTGACTTCCAGCTTTATTCCATTATAGTCAGAGAAATTACTTTGTATGATTTCAGTCTTTCTGAGTTCACTGAGACTTTCTCTGTGGCCTTGCATATGGTCTATCTTGGAGAATGATCCATGTGTACCTGCGAATAATGTATATCCCGCTGTATTTGGGTGTAGTGTTCTGTATAGGTCTATTAGGTCCAGATCCTCTAATGTAGTATTTAAATCATTGTTTTTTTATTGATTCTCTGTTGAGACATTCTGTCTAATAGTGATAATGGTGTATTAAAGTCCCCCACTATAATTGTAGAGACATCTATTTCTCCACTTAATTTTTCCAGTGTTTGCCTCATGTATTTTGAAGCACCCTGGTTAGGTGCATAAATGTTTATGATTGTTCTTTCTTCTTGGAAGATTAGCCCTTTTACTAATCTGTAATGTCTGTCTTTGTCTCTTACAATAGTTTTGCAAATAAAGTGCATTTTGTCTGATATTGGTATAGCTACTCCCACCCTTTGTTGGTTATTGTTTGCTTATAAGATTGTTTTCCTGCCATTCACTTTTAGCCTCCTTGAATTCCTGTGACTAAGGTGGATTTCTTTTTTTTTTTTACAGATTTTTTATTTATTTTATTTCTTTCTCCTTCCCCCTGCCCCTGCCCTAGTTGTCTGTTCTCTGTGTCTATTTGCTGCATGTTCTTCTTTGTCCACTTTTGTTGTTGTCAGCGGCATGGGAATCTGTGTTTCTTTTTGTTGCGTCATCTTGTTGTGTCAGCTCTCTGTGTGTGCGGCACCATTCCTGGGCAGACTGCACTTTCTTTCATACTGGGCAGCTCTTCTTATGGGGCACACTCCTTGCACATGGGGCTCCCCTACATGGGGGACACTCCTGCGGGGCAGGGCACTCCTTGCATGCATCAGCACTGCATGTGGGCCAGCTGCACACAGGTCAAGGAGGCCCGGGGTTTGAACCGTGGACCTCACACGTGGTAGACGGATGCCCTAACCACTAGGCCAAGTCCGCTTCCCTAAGGTGGGTTTCATATAGGTAGCTTATAGATGGGTCATATTTCCTTATCCATTCTGCCAATCTGTGTCTCTTGATTGGTGACTTTTATCCATTAACATTCAGTGTTATTACTCTCAAGGGATTACTTACATTAGCGATAATTTCTTCAGGTTTATGTGCATCATATGTTGTTTTTATTTCTCTTTTTGTCTTTCCAGTTGTTCTTAGACTCTCCTCCAACTCTCTCTCTCCTGTTTTTTCCCTTCAACTTGAAGAACTCCCTTTAGTATTTCTTGAAGTGCAGGTTTCTATTGGCGTACTACCAGTTTCTGTTTATCTGTGAATACTTTGAACTCTCCATCTCTTTTGAAAGCCAGCTTTGCTGGATAGAGAATTCTTGACTGCAATTTTTTTTTCTTTTAGTATCTTGACTATGTCATGTTACTGCCTTCTTGCCTCCTTGGTTTCAGATGAGAAATCAGCACTTAATCTTATTGAACTTCCCTTGTATATGATAGTTCTCTTTTCTCTTGCTGCCTTCATGGTTTTCTCTTTTCCTTGAGTATTGGACAGTTTGACAAGTATATGTCTTAGCATAGGCCTGTTGGGATTTATAATGTTTGCACATCCTGGACATGTACATCCATCTCCCTCAATAGGGTTGGGAACTTTTCAGCCGTTATTTCCTCCAACACCCCTTCTGTTCCCTTTTCCTTTTTTTCTCCCTCTGCGATACCTATTATTCATATTTTTATGTGTTTTGTGTTGTCAGTCAAATTCCTAAGACCCTGTTGGATTTTTTCTTTTTATCTATCTGTTCTACTGTTTAATTTCAGATGTACTATCTTTCACATCCCTAATTCTTTCTTCTGCCTGTTCAGATCTGCTGTTATGTAACTGCAAAGGTATTTTTGATTTCTTGGATTGTGGTATTCATCACCATCATATCAGTTTTCTTTTTATTTTCACAATTTCTTCTGTATGTTCTTCTAGTGTTTTCTTGATATCCTTAATTTCTTCCATCACTTCATTAATTTAGTTAATGATATTTGTTTGGACAGCTTCCTGGTTTTTAGTTTGTTCGTTGGACTGGGCCCTGTCTTCCTGTTTCTTGGTATGGTTTGTAATTTTTTGTTGCTGTCTGGTCATCTTTTTATCTTGATGGGTTTATTCACTTGATTGGCTTCTTTCTCTACTCTAAGGTTTTATTTAGTTGCTGTTTGTGTGTGTGTTAAGTTTTCTCTTTGACACTTTGTTCTTCTTATTTTATTTCCTTGTTGTTGTCTATGTTCCCTTGAAGGAAAAGATTAGGGCCAGAAAAAGCAAAAGAAGTAAGAAAAGAAAATGGGTAATAGTAATGATAATAGTAAAAGTTAGAAGAGGAACTGTATAAGACAGAGGGAAATGAATATCTAACTCATGTAAGCAGTGTAGAGTAATAGGAATTAAAAAGTGGAGTACGCACAATGAAATGGGAGACTGAATATAGAGAAGTATATAGAATGAATTAAAAGGCCAGAATGATGAGAGAAGGAAAGAGAAAAGAAAGGACAAGAGGAAAAACAGTTAACAAAATAAAGAAAACAGAATAGAAGAGTTAGAAATAAAAAAACAGAAAAATTGAGTTCTAAACAAAGAGAGGTAGAATGTAAGAACAACAACAGAAAGTGGAATTTAGAAAGATGTAGGAAGGAAAAGAGATAGCATTGGTAGCCAACATCAATATACACATTAAAGGGGAAATCATGGAAGAGGAAGCACTGCAAACAGGAAAGAAGCCAGCAGCAACTAATTTTTTAAAAAGGGGCAGGGTCGGGGGGGAGAGGAAAGAAAGACAAGAAAACCAAAAAACAACCCTAAAAGCAAGCAGTCAGACAAAATCTAAGGAAAAACAGTCTTCCCTCTTAGGTCCCTGTGGATCTTCTCAGGCTGCCGGTGTTCATCAGTCAATTACTTATGCAGCCATCTGCAGGTTTTGAAGCATGTTTTAGTGAGTAAACTAAGTTAAATTTTATGACAAAAGTACCCCCTCCTTTTTTTAAAGGAAAACTAAGAGACCCAAGAGAATCTAATACAAAAATAATGTCTATGTTTTCCCTGTCCTAAAGTATCAGCTGGATGTTTAGTATGCTGGTGGATCTCTACTCTAAGAGGAGCCAGGAATCAAACTAGGGGCCTTTATTTTCAAGGCAGATAACTCCTCAACTGAGCTAAACTTTCTCCTTGGGTCAGTTTTCAGAAAACTTTCTAGTCACTTTCTCTGGGCAGGTTTGAGTCTTTGCAATTGGATAAATTCCTGCTGATTAGGAATCTGTCCTTGCCCCCTTTCTACTTTTATTGCTTTTTTCCCCAGGGCAGCCAGGACACAACAGCCTGTGTGAGAGTTCCCTTTTGAAATTCAAATGGGACCCTGGTGACTTAACTCACTGCAGAAGAAAATGACTCTCAACCCTCTTTGAGAGCACCCCCTCCTCCCAGGGAGCCCTAAATAGTCTCTTGGAAGCTTATTAAGCACTTCCTGCTTCCTGCCTCCCTTATGGGAGTTTTCAGTACTGGACTAGTTAATTGTCTGACTCAGCCTTTTCCCAGGCCAAGTTACTCTATCCCAAGCTGTTAGGTAAATCAGGCTGCCTCAGCAGATTCACTTCTCCCCTCTTCCTGGTGCCACCTCAAGCCAGCTGGTATGCTCCTCAAAGCTCAAAAAGCGGGTCCAGGCAAATCAAACCCACAGAATGGAAACCCCTCTCCACCCTTTGCCAGAAGCCTCCCACTCTCTGATAAGGCCTCCCCTGGCTGGGAGTTGGGGCTTACCTTGGCTTTTTGCCTTCAGGGTGGGACTTAGGCCTGGCAGTTCCACTCAAAGGCCAGAAACTCACGGTTTTACCTTGAGAATTAATCTCTTTGTCGACCTCTCTCCTGATCAATGCCCTGAAGCCTCCTGCTCTGTGGGTGCCCAAACATTTCACTCTGGCAGAATCTTGCCTCTACTCTGCTGTTTTTTTGCAAGAGAGAAGATGAGTATGTACTTAATCTGACACCATCTTGCCCCTCCTTCCACCCCATTGCTTTCTTGCCCCAATGTTTTCAGATGAGAAATCAACACTTAATCCAATAGGATTCCCTTATACATAACATGTTACTTTTCTCTTGCAACTTTCAGAATTCTTTCTTTGTCCTTTGCTTTTTTTAAAAATTTTTAATTTAAAAAAATTTTTAATCCCCACCCCCACCCTTGTGGCTTTTTGTGTGCTGTCTGCTCTCTGTGTCCATTCGCTGGGCACTCTTCTGTGTTTTTGCTTGTCTCCCTTTTTTGTTGTTGTTGCATTACCTTGCTGAGTTGATTCTCCATGGCACTTGTGGGCCAGGCGGCGTTCCGTAGCATGTGGGCAAGGCTGCCTTCACAAGGAAGCCCTAGGACGTGAACCCAGGGCCTCCCATATGGTAGACAGGAGCCCAACTTATTGAGCCACAGCCACTTCCCTGTCCTTTGCTTTTGATTATGTGACCAGAATATGACTAAGTATATTTTTCTTCATGTTTATCCTGTGTGATGTTCTCTGAGCTTCTTGGATGTGTTAAGTTTGGGAAGTTCTCTCTCATTATTTCTTTTACTATTCCTTCTGCCATTTCTCCTTCTGGGATTCCCATTGTGCACATATTCATATGCCTGATGGTGTCCCATTGAAGTTTCAGACTACTTTCACTTTTATAATGGTTTTTTTTCTTTCTGCTTCTCAGCCTGACTCATTTCAAATATCTTGTCTTTGAGTTCACTGGTTATTTCTTCTGCCAGCTCCAATCTGCCCTTGAAACCTTCTTGAGAATTTTCATTTCAGATTTTGGGGTCTTCAACTCAGTAGTTCTGTTTGGTTCCTTTTTAAAATTTGTTTCTTTACTAACATTCTCATAGTCCTTATTCACTGTTTTCCTGATATCCTTTAGTTCTTTCTTTGTGCTTTCTGTTTTCTTCTTCAGCATTTTTTTTAAAGATTTATTTTATTTATTTCTCTCTCCCCCCACACACATCCCAGTTGTCTGTTCTCTGTGTCCATTTGCTGCGTGTTCTTTTTTGTTGCTTCTGTTGTTGTCAGTGGCATGGGAATCTCTGTCTTTTTTTGTTGCATCATCTTGTTGTGTCAGCTCTCCGTGTGTGCGGTGCCATTCCTGGGCAGGCTGCACTTTCTTTCACACTGGGCGGCTCTCCTTATGGGGCGCACTCCTTGCGCATGGGGCTCCCTTATGCGGGGGGCACCCCTGGGTGGCATGGCACTCCTTGCACGCATCAGCACTGTGCATGGGCCAGCTCCACATGGGTCAAGGAGACCCGGGGTTTGAACCATGGACCTCCCATGTGGTAGACGGATGCCCTATCCACTGGGCCAAGTCTGCTTCCCTCTTGAGCATTTTTAAGAAACTTTTTTAAGGCTTTGTTTGATGTGTCTACCTTCTGGTATTCTCCATTGGTATTTCCTGGATTTTTATCATCTTACTTTTGATGGGCCACTATTTCCAGTTTCCTTGTCTTTACTCTTCTTGCACCCTGTTTTAATTTTTTAAAATATTAGCTGTAGGATTTATTTCCTGAGATGTTTGGGTCTTGATTCTGTAACCAGCTGGTGATAAGATAGATTTTCTTGAGCTTCAGTCCTACTATCAGGAAGTGCTACCAAGTTGTATGCAGTGTTCAGGCATTTCCCTTTCTTTAAGTGCCTGTGTCTTGTTCTAGATTTTTACTTGTTAGTTACTTTGGGGCTCCCCTATTTACAACAGTTTGGTTGTCCCCTCTGTTTTCCAAGAGATGGACCTCCCTCTCCCAGGTGTTTGAAGCTGGCAAGGCTTTGTCCCAGATTATCCATCTCTATAGTTTCTTACAGTCTTTTGTTTTTCTCAAACTGCCTTTGCCTGGATGGCAAGTTCTGGGAGAAGGAGAACACTGGAGAGCACTTTCCCAAGTCTATTTTTCCCAGCTGATAAAGGACCAGGGATCCTTGACAGGGTCACAGACTGCCATCAAAGTGCTCTGCAGGGGGCATCTGAAATGGCAAGGAGAGCTTCTTCCATGGCTCCCCAAAGCTGAGCTTTCTGGTCTTCCCAGTAGGCACTGCCCTTCAGCTAACTGTCCCTCCCAGCCCTGAGGAAGCATAGTATCTTTGAGTCTCCTCTGCCACAACCTCTGCCTAGGGTGAGTTGAAATGGTTGTGGGCATCCTCAGACCTGGGCCTCCAGATATTTGAAGATAGTAATCAAAAGTCCTGAACAACAATTGACTATACCCATCCCTGACCTTGGGGAAGAGGATTTTTACAAACCTTTCTGTTACCAGTGAAGTAGCTTGGGGCTGGACCCCAAAGTAGACTGCCATGAGAGAGGGGAAAGGAGGCTGGTAACCACCATGTAGAGAGAGCAGTTCACTGGTCCATACCATAATTTACCAGCCTCTTCCTCTTGCTGTTCCCTGGATGCTCTTCAGTGTTCTACTGGCCTATGGAGTTTCTAAATATTTGTTTAAGAAAGTTTCTGATTTTCAATAGTTGTTCCAGTGAAAGGACTGAATCCTGGAGCTTCCCACTCTGCCATTACCCCACAATCCTCTCCTGTTCTTTGTTTAATACACCAATAAAGTAGAATATTTAAGCAACTGGGCAGAGATACCTTAATAAAATAATTTGATTATTGAAATATCCTAGTATTGTATTTGGGGTGGGGGGGGCATGGGAGGAGAGGAATTACCCAGATGATTGCTTTAACCCTCCACCTCACTGTGAATACTTAGGCACAGGTTTCTTCCCCAGGTGAGCTGGTGCTCTAAAGTTGCTTGCCAGATTTATTGCACAGTTAGGTTGTGTTTGGACCACATAGAATAAAAAAATTAAATGTTCCCTATCACTTAAAAATAAGGACATTTTACATTCAATTCTTGATATCTTATTTCAGTTAAAATATCAGAGGAGTTGGCATGATATGTCAGTTTTTTCACATGGCAACAATTGTTTGCAGTTGTGTGATAGACTGACTTTTTTAGATGGTGTCCACTGGTATTGCCTTACTCATTTATGTGATCTACCAGCTCCTAAAAGCTTTGGAGTTTTCCATCCTTATTCTAAAGTTTAAATCCTGATTTTCATTAGCATTTTCATGAGTGGAAGATGAAATATGGCATTGTCACTCATGAAGATTGCTAGTACCCTCTTTTCCTTTCTCCAATGTCTCATCTTCTACCGGTGCCTCCCGTAGGCCTAAACCAGTGGAAGCCCAGCTAGCAAAGAAGCCAGCCCTATACAGAAGAGCACATGAATGGCACAAAGAGGATCTGACAGTAACAACAAATTTTGGAGTCAGAAGACACGGTTTCTATTCCACTAGTCATCTCTGGAGTCTTGGGTAAGAACTTGCACCACCCTGGTCCTCAGGGTTTCCATCTGTAAAATGAAAAATTGTGCTATATGGTCCCCAAAGTTCCCTGTGATAGAGAGGTTGTTACAGCCTTCCTTTCCTTGTCTGTCTATACTTGATTGAGTTCTCATGTGACATGCAACTGTCATTTTGAAGGGTGAAAGGCAGCCAGGGAGCTTTCTGTCCTTAGACAGTGAGATGTTTTAGGGTAGGCAGAGAATATAGCTTTCTTGATATCATGTCTGACAGCAACAATGTCAACCTCTCTGGCATTGAAGGAAACAAATGGCTACTTTATTGAAAACCACTGGTAATGAGCATACTAGCAATCCCTGGCCTTTAGGCTGACTTTAGAGCTAAAGAGCTCCAGCCGAAGTGAAAATAATGTTAGCAACTTTTGTGTTCCTCAGGAACCCAAGTATACCCTACACATGTACTCTCCCCCCCCCCCCCACGCAAACACAAACTAAACTAACAATAAAACATTTAAACTGTGTTTAAAATGTGTGAAATGTTTCTGCATGCCTTACTATTTTTTATCATTTAGATCACAAATGACCTTTTCCAGAATTGTCTCGAATTTTAGAAGGGATTCCAGAAATTGATTCAACATAGGATCCAAATCCACAAGTCATTATTTGAATCATGTGTTCAGTTCCATTTGCTTTCTAACTGCCTATTAACATGGAATTACAGACACTTAAAGGCAAATTCTCTTTGTGTTACAGCAAATATGTAATTAGTCAAGAAATAAATGACAGCAATATTTTATCTCCGTTAGCTTAGGACAGAAATGTTTTCATTCCATTTAATTAAATGTCAAATAACTCAATAATAACAAAAATCTAAACCTGTACATGTACATTCAGTGAAGGATTTTTAAAAGTGTATTGTTTGTAAAGAAAAAGCAATATTTTAAATAAAAGGGAGCATAAACTTAAATATACCCATTATGAGTCAATTGAAACACCAAAAATTTAGTAATTTTCCTCTCTAAAAATGGGTCATATTCAAAAGTAGATACAGAATCTTTGATTTTAACCAGTTGGAAATGAGGGAAGGCAGTTAATTTACCTACTAGAATGATAATTGTAACACTGACATTCTCCCAAGACATTAAGTCACTTGCAGTTTCACTTTGACAGATATAAAGCCTAGAAAATTAATTGTGCAAACTAATTGTGGTTGACCCAAGATTCACTCAGCAACTACAACATTTTCTGTCAAAAGCTTGAAGACAAATCAAATTTGCTCGTTAAAACATCCAAAAAATAGAAGCATAAACATTGTAATATATTCCATATTTTGAATTGTAAAATACAGCACACTTTACAGGTATTGATGAGGAAACAAAAGAGAAACTAAAAATGTTAGAGTTGCAAGAGAACCTGATTTTAATTAGTATGATTTTGCCCCAAGTAAAACCTTGATTAAGCAAAAGAGTTGAAGAAAAGAAATAGATGAGAAAGTGAAGTTTTGATTTGCCTGGAGAATAAACTAGTTTTTCTTTTATATCTAGAATTACTTTTGAAACTCTTTCTAAAGGATGGTTCTCATCCTTTGAATTCAATTAGCCTTTGAGTGGATGTATAGTACACATTAGACACTATGGTAGGAGGCTTACCAGACTATCATTCATCAATAATCCCCCTTGCACTCAAGAATTTCTTACATTTAGTGAATAAAGTACATTGAACACCAGTGAGTATTTTTAAATGAATATTTGTTCCTGATGCCCTACAGATTTATCATTCTGAGTTTCAGTTTCCTTTGCCTCAGGCTGGAGATAAAAAGGAAAAAGAATGCGGAAATGATCACTAGATTTGGAGAGAGAAATTCAAGAATGAAGTGAAATAATATATGTGAATGCTCTTGACATAATAAATGCTACTTTACAAATGTCAACAATATGTATATATAGTTATTTATTGTATCAAAGGCAAAATGCAGACATTGTTTTATTAATTCCCTGATAAGATCTTGGAGGTGAGAATGAAGTTGGATATTATCAACTTTTCTTAATCAACCAAGCATATATTGTGTATATCTAACAGAGTAAGACTGAGTCAACATGCCAAGCCATATAAACCAGGTTGCTCTGGAAACACATAGGAAGGACATGAAAACAAAATTTTGGATACCAGGATAATTCCTTAAGGAAACAAATCTGAAGGATACTGAGAGGGGGGTACATTTTTAGACAGATCTTTTCAATGTAAAACAATTGTTTCTATGAAATGAAAGGAAAGAACTATCAGTTTCTGAAACTGTCAATTAACTCTCCATGGTAGGTAACTTTAAGTGTAATTATTAAAAAAACCCAAAGGGAATCCTTCCTTGATATAAAATATCAGCAACTGCTAGATTGTATTTACCTAGTATGTGCTTTCTGTATGATATAATTATTGAAAAATTAAATCTTCACATTTCTGTCCTTTGGTGCCAAATAACAATTAAGGAACCATTAACTTATCAAAAATATATTGTGCCGCTACATTGAAAGAACTGTCAGATGGTGAGGGAAAGCAAAAGAGAATTCTAAATTGTCTGTATCATCCATGAACTTACAATCTATTGAAGAATACAAACTCATACATAAATAAACATTAGTTTTAAAACAAAATAAATACACGTCTGTGTTATTCTGGTTATACAAAGTAGGGAGCAATTATTTTACCATATGTAAAATGTGGGGGCTGGGAGCTATGTACCCCCAAAACACATGTTCTTAAATATAATCCATTCCTGTGGGTGTGGACTCATTGTAAATAAGATATCTTCAAGATGTTACTTCGGTTAAGGTGTGGCCCAAATGGGCTTTAATCCAGATTATTGGAGTCCTTTATAAGCAGAGAGAAAGTTAGAGGGAGCACTGAGAAGTTGAAAATCAGCAGAACCTGGAAGGGAAAGGAAAAGCCAGGAGAGGCTACCGTGTACATTATCAAGTGACAGAAAAGCCAAGGACCAAGGATCCCTGGAGGCCAGACCCAGAATGCTGAGCCTTCTGGGGAAAGGATCACCTAGATGACACCTTGGTTTTGGACTTCTCCTAGCCTCAAAACTATAAGCCAATGTATTCCTATTTCAGTCAGCCCATTGCATGGGATTTGCTTCACTAGCCAGGAAACTAAATTGTTAAGGATCTAGAGGCAATAATAAAACATAAACTATTAAGATAAGTAATGACAGTTTAATATTCTCTCTCATTCTCCAGTTACCTCTGGATATTTGAAGATCACCTTCAGATAGAATTGTTTATATGCCCAGAAATCTGCCTATTGACTTTTCTCTTCGTACTTTCAATTTGTCTTTCAATAGATTCTTAAAAATCCCAGATTTTTTTGGCCCATAGTTTTGCCTATGGGTGTTTATAACCCCAAGAAGGAGCCTTAGAACTCTGTGTTACATCAAACTCAGATAAATGAGGATCTTCAAAACTAAGATGTGGATCTCAGTTTCGGGAAGGCTGAAGTGGTTACAAAATACTGGAAGATGCTGTTTTCCATGTATGATTTGGAGGATCTATAACTTCAGAGAGAATGCATATCTAAGGCTTCTGTTGCTGCTATACCTTTCAAAGAAGAGATATTATGATTCTGTAAATTTTGGCTAAGACCCTTACTTGGTCTACCAAACCCTGCATCATATGACTCTTTCAATATTTTCTTATATCATTATCCTCTTTTTTCCTCTTCTTCAGACTTACTAGCTTTCCTTAGTTCCCGCAGTAACCAGACAGTTATTCCTTCCTTAGTCTTTGTATTGACTCCAGATCTTCAGCCAATCAGCTCTTCCTTATCATTTAGATTTCATTTCAAATGTCACTTTTTCAAGTAAGTCTTCCCTGACAATCCTCTTTTGTATCATTTGTTTTCAGGAATCAGTAAAAGAAAATGTGGTTCAAATTTGTTTAAATAGCAAGAAAATTTATTTTGCATACAAGAGGAAGTCCTGAGGATGGGTAGGTTTTCAGTGATTGACTTAGCAGCTCAACAAGTTCTTTCATTTTCTCCACTCCAACATCCACAGAATCTGCTTCCTCCTAAAGGCTATTTCCCTTCTGGTTGTAAAATGGCTCCAGGAGCAATCTGAGCTACAGGGTTCCTTGTTAATAACCTATTGATTTCTCATGGCTTTTTTCTTAATGAGAAAAGCTTTCTCATTAAGAAGTCTGCAGCAAACTTGTCTCACATGCTTGTTTTTAAGCCAATCAATGATAACATAGATAGGATATTCATAATAATCAGAGTACCAACCTTTGAGCCAAAGTTTGTTCTCCAAACCATACATTGCTGCTGTTTGTCACTACAAGCTGATATAGATCCTGGTAAGTCAACCATATGTATATACTCCCCTCAGGCACAATTCCATTATCTTTTAAAATATTTAATACTTACAAAAAATTTACATTATACATTTATTGATGTTAAGTTTTAGATATATGTATGTGTGTGTGTATATATATATATATATATAAGTAGTCTATGATTTCCCTCCATAAATAAAGCATCAAAGAGTAGGGCATTCATCTTCTTCAGTGATGTATCTTTACTTAGAAAAATAGAACAGTTGTTGCTCAATAAAATTTTGTTGAATTAGTGAATGAATTTTAGATATCAGATCAGTTTCTCTTACAGAGTATCTTGATTTCATAGGAATGAAAAATTTGCCAAATTATTATAAACTGACTTTTCCTTCATATTTCATAGTGTCCCTTACATCCTCGGGAGGCCCCAGATTCCAGGTGAAGTCTCCTAAACCATAATTATATCAGTCTTGGGAACTTTTGAACTAGACCTTAAAAAGTGAACAAAACTTTGACAAATAAGTTACAAAAAAAAAAAAAGGGAGGAAAGGAAACCTTGCAGTAGCAAGGCAGGATGTATGGTGAGTCCTGAAAAATGAAAACAATCTGCCTGGAGCTTGGAGGTATAGAGTGATTTGGGCAGGGGACTGGGAGGGGAGGAGGAAAGTTAATTTCCTACAGGAAGTCTTTCTCAGTTATTTCTACCCTTCTATCATCTTGTTGTTACATTTTTCCCTTAGCACATTTTGTTTTACAGTAAGTTATTTTACAAATACGCCTATTTATTTGTACTTGGTCCCAGATATATTTTACTTTTTTGACTGGTTTGTAAATTCATTGATGACAATTAATATTTTTTTTACTATGTGTTAGAAGAGAAATCAATTGACACAGAATGCAAGGTAAGCTTCATGAAAGCAAGGGCGTTGAGTGACTATTTTCATTATTTTCCCAGTGCACATGGAAAGCACACAACAACACTGGTATAAAAATTAATGAAATGAGTGAGGTGGTTGAGCACCTGCTTCACATGTATGAGGTCCCAGACTCAATCTGCAGTACCTCTTAAAAACAAACAAAGAAGAACCAAAAATACTCACTGGGAAGCAGATGTAGTTCAGTGATTGAGAGCCTGTTTCCGCTGTACAAGGTCCTGGGTTCAACCCCCAGTACATACTGAAAAAAAAAAAAGGAATTAAAGAGGAAATGGGTCAGAAAACCTGTTTGTTTGTTTGCTTTTGGCAGGCTCTGCCTTCACTCATTATGTCATCTCTGAACCCGTTCTAAGTCTTGCTTTCCTCATCAGTGAAGTAGGGATGATATTGCTGACCAAAAAGATTTTTGGGAGGGCCGTTTTGCAATGAGAATGCTAAACAAATATAGGATCCTTGTATCCCTGGTGCTGGACATCATTTTAAAATCAGTTGACTCTATCCTGGAGGAAAGATGGGGGCAAGAACAAGATAGATTGTCAGCTGGGCACCCAGGTGGGGAAATCTATCTCTTTGACAATTTTGGGCCCACTTTTAAGGCTTTAAGCTGCATACTCACTATTAAAACAAATTTCATATATCACCTTAAGAAATGGGAGATAGAAAATCAGCTGAAGAAACAGCTATAGAGGTCCAAGGTCAACAATTCTTAACTTTCAAAATATTATATTAAGTAAATATTTCAGAATTGGACTGGTTTCCATGATTTGTCAGAAGGTATCTCTGGGATTGGTATATATGTCAGATGCCACTTTTCTTTCTCTTTTCATCCTCACCTGAGAGGGAATGAAGAAATCCCCCTGCCTTGATATAGGAAAAAAAAAAAAGACTCCTGCATCCATACTCAAGAAAGTTGAATTAAAGTACCAGCTCTCCACTGGTCACATATGTAAACTAATACTATTCTCATATCTGGATTTCCTTTGTGAAATAAAGGAACTATATAGATAAACCTTGAGATCTTCTACTCTAAAATTTTTTAACTCCTGAGCATCCAGAAGAAATAATGAATTGAAATCTCAGGCAGCTTTTCGTGATAATCCAGCTTCCCAAGTTCCTTATGCTAACAATACCTGATCCTTCCACACATATTCTAGTTGGCAGGCTTACTTTGGGGAGCCATTCTCCTGACTAATTAGGTCATGCCCTATTATCCAACTAGCTTCTAATAATAATAGCTACAACTTACATAACACTACATGCTGGGAACTATTCTAAGAACTTTAATATATGAACTCATTCATTCCTTGTAACAGCTTTATTGTTATGTTATGCTTTTTTTTAAAATAGAAGAATAAACTGAAGCACAAAATGGTTATATAATTTATCTAAAGTTACACTGCTATTAAGAGGCAGAGCAGTGATTCAAATCTACACTGGCCTATAATTCCACATATGTGTGCTAAACTAATCCACTTTACTAACTATGGAGGACAGAAGGAAAGATCTCAAGAGGAAGTCTGCAGATAGAAAGCAAGAGTCAGCCTCTCAGGTAATTATGTCAGGTATGCAAAGACAAGTAAGCTGTCAAAGAAATGTGAGAGAACATATAAAAATCTGATTTCTTGCCCATAGGCCATTTTGCTCTCAGAATTTTGTCTTGGGTTTACTTGCCAAAAATTTGACTTTAAATTGAAACCAACAAAATGAAATCATTTCTTGGAGAACATTTCTGTGGTTCACTCTGGCATGCCAAGTTAAGAATATCTGTCTTACGTTTTCAGGCACATGTGTTGTAGTAATTTTATGGGGTAATGAGTTGGCTTCCATTAAATATAATTTATTTTTGCCAAGACTAGGGCTGGAGAAACACTATGAGGCAGACAGTGAAATATCTTACTTTTTCAAATTGATTTAGCTAATCACCTACAGGTGAATTTTCTAGAAACTCTGGTTTTATCTATTTGATTGTTATGGATTTCATTGTTTAGGCTGTGACAGAAGGCTTTGTACATAATGGAATGGGACTCAGTGATGAGGAATGGATGGGAATGTCATAGAAGAAATGTGGGAATTTCAGCCCATTTTAACACTTGAATAGGACTTAAAATCTATTAGTTGGATTTAAGAGAAAATAATTAAAAATTCAACAATAGCTAATAAATGGAAGAACATATAATTTATCCAATCTAGCAGAGCCACAACTTCACATTTTACCACATGGAAGTTGCTGCTAGTTTTTTGTCAACATGCATTCTTTCCCTCTTACTTATAGAAGGAGCCTAATTGTACTACTAAAATATTCTATCCCAGGCTACAGTGCAACTAGAGGTGGCCAGGTGACACTGTGCTTTCTAATGAGATACTATCTCTATCTTCCAAAGCCATTCCCTATACAAACATCCTTGAAAGGTAATCTGGAGCAAAGTAGCCAATGCTGCTTGGAAGCAGTAGGAAAATGAGAGGGACCCACGGAAAATTGTCTCCAGACAGTGTCTACCCTTTCAGTCTTCTTTCCCCAACCTTCCAACCTTTATCCTCTGACACCCCTCACCCCTGCTACCATCTCCCATGTCCCTTAATCCTCAGGGGACTGAAGTTTTTCAACATCCTTAGTCCCTCCTGTCTTGAAAGAATGGTTTTTAAAACTCAGCTTAGGCAATAAAATATTTAGAATATATTATCCATAGAGTTTACACATGATCTTTCCAGTCAACAAAATTTTAAGCATTACCTCATTAGCTCATTTATTATTAAATATTTATTGTATGACTATTATATAGCAGGTACTGGATATTTTCATTCTAGAGAAGGCAGGTTGTAATAAGTAGTCATATTAATCATTCAGATACTAGCAATTGAGAAAAATAGAGTATCAAGTAGAACAGGAAATGTGGGTGAGGTTTGGGCTTTTGTATTGTACGGTCTGAGGAGGTCTCATTAAAGAGGAGACATTTGAGTGAGAATTCAAGGATAAGGAAGTGTCAATCACAAAAAGAGCCTGAAAGAGAATATTTCAAACAAAAGGATATGTAAGAGCAAAGACCTTCAAAAACAAGTCTTAAATCTATGAGGTTAAACCAGATGAAACTGCTAATTTTATACATCAAAACAGTCAAATCTTGGACATTTCATGTAGTTCAACATATAAATGTCATCAGACAAGGAATGATTGCTGTAAGAACTGCATGCATTTCTGAAAATTTATTTACTCAACCTTGTTGAAAATAAGTTTTAAAATTCTACATGTTCCTAACTTTGAACTTAATTCAATGCATAAAAGCTTAAGTGCTGTGTACTTTTTGAGGCATTATTTATTAGCCAATAGTTTAACAAACTATCAGTTAATAAATACAAAAATATGCTGAACAATTTGCAAGAACTCTGAGAAGCTAAAAAAGAAATATTAATGTAACTTCAGAGGGCAAATCAAATAGCCTCCTAGATTAAAATGAAACTCTGCAAAGAGAATAATTGGAAATGACAAGAGAGGAAAGCTGTAGGAATGAACAAATAGAAGTACTGGATATCAGTAAATTCTAACTAATACAGTAATTCTAACTAATACATAATAAAGAATATATGTTTCAACTGTGAAATTGATAAGGCTAAATACTGGAAATAAGTAAAATATTTCATTAATAACTACCTAACTATGCTAAAAATAATTATATTACCCCTGGGAATAGCTTCTTCATAATATTTTGCTAGTTACTTAATGTGCTACTTCTATTAGAAATATTTGTATTTAAAATAAATATTTAAGTCTTTACAAGAATATATCAATAATGGTAAAATTTTCATACACAATATTTTATTATTGGAATAGCCTCTGTAAGATATCCCTCAAATTATACAACCTAAAATAAAATTGCTGCCTTGAATAATTAAGAGATCCATCTGGATTTGAACCTTGGCTCCAATATCTAACTGCTATGATATGAATAAGTAAATTAATTTAGCTCAGCTTAGTTTCCTCATCCATAAAATGGGAATAACACTATCTATCTTAAAGAATTATTGCAAGGATTAAGACATTTCTTTTATATAAGTATTCTAGCATAATGTCTAACACATTGTAATTCAATAAATATTAGTAATCATTATTATTATTATTATCTATATATAAGGTAAAGTTGGATTTGTGAAACTATATCAGTGCCTGTTCAATGTTCAAATGTTAATCATAAACGTTCAAATGTTAATCATATTAACCAAAAATTTGTGAGGCAAGAAAATGGTACAGTAGCAGAAAATCCTGATGTAGAGAAAAGAGCATTATCCTTTAAGCAAAATACTGAGCTAAAGAAATCTCACATTTCTGTGCTTAATCAGCATCATCTCCAGCAAAAGACGGGTGGCCAGCATGGCAAATCATAATGAAAGCTGTGGGTTCTCTGGGTAAATTATTTAAATAAGCTTCATTAGACTGAGCTTCTGAAAGCAGGCCTCAAATCTTCTCTTTTTGGGGTTTATTTTGAGCCAGACACTTTTCTTATTCCTGTTTAGAATAACTCTCTTAAGTGGGTATTAATGTCCCCAATTTAGAGACAAAGAAACAAGCATAAATGAGTTAAGTGACTTGTCCAAAGTCACAAACAGTAAGCCTGGGAGCCAGGATTTAAGTCCTGCCAGCCTATGTCCAAAGGTGACTTTTTTGTTTTATTTTGTTTTTACCACAAAATTGTACTGCCTCACATTGTTTGTTGAATGCATTTACAATATGTGATGTGAAAAAGACTTATGCACAGAATCTTATTCTGTTTGCAAATTTACTCTATTTATGTGTGCTGCAAGAGGAGAGTAGATTTTTTATGTCATAACATATTATCAAAAATTATCAGCTAGCTAATATTTACGAAACATCTGTGAATCCCATCTAAGTGGTTCTTGAGCACACAAATTCCTTTGAGAACTTATGAAAACTGAACGTTCTACATCCAAAAATTCTCTTACAGTCTTGGGGACTTCACAATCACCCTGAATATAAACTATCTAACTAGATTAAAATGGTTTGCCCATGGTCACGCATTTAATGAGACACAGTGCTGAAAATAAACCCAGATCAATCTGGATCCCAGTTTGGTCTATTTCAGATATACATACAGCTTCAAATCTAGTCCATTTTCCCCTAAACTTTATCACTTGCCATCCTTTTTTTTTTTTTTACTTGAAATTATCATGTTGTCCTGTGGCAATTATAATTTGAACTCTGAAACCTGGAGTATAAAAATGAAATCATTAAAAATGTCTTTCTGCTATGAGGTTTTGACTTTAGAAAATAATGCCTCATTAGCTGACATAGAAAGGCATTCTTACTGCATGCCATATTTTGATTTTGCAAACTGGGCCATAGTGTTATTTGATATATTTGATATAGCTATGGGGAGAGAGAGTTTATGGGAAGTCAATTCAGTTCAAGGTTTGGCCTAAGACAAGAACTAGCTTTAGATGCAAAATTATATCTAAATTGCATGGAATTTTAAATGGCACTGTACACTGCAATTAAACTTGTAGCATAGAGCTGGAGATGATTTTTCACTTTTGAAGTAGAGCTAGGCCCAAAGGGGTTGTGAAGACGTTTAGGCTTTGAAAAAGCATCATAGTGGTATTAATATCTCTACAATTGCTTGAACAATTCTAATTGAAATAGAAATGTCAGTCAAGAACAAAGAACAGCACAGTGTTTATTGTTTTTCCTGTAAGGGAAATGGTCTGGAAGGAAAACTCATAAATGAATGCAATTGTAAACACACAATTTAAAAATTGTTGTCTCACCTATAGTATGATTTCTAATGTGGCCTTGATTTTTATTAAAAATGAGAACTGTGTTTTATCCTTGGCTCATAATTGACACTGAAAAAATAATTATGCTTAACAATATCTTTTAAATTTAAATGTTTGAAAGAAATTACCTTTGTGGTTTTGAGTCACAACCAAATAGTCCTGAAAAAGATTCTACATACCAAGTACTTCCAAAGCAGAAAAGCCTCTATGCTTGGCTTCTCATGAAAACCAAAATCTCATGATCATTTAACTTACTTCAAGGGTTCTTTTAAAAAATGACCAGACATGCTTGGAAAGGTAACATGTCATTTCCAAAAAGGAATGTGACATATGGAGAAGGAAAATGTACTAGGACTCACAGGCTAACTTTATTGTGAATGCTACACTATTTCTTTCTTTGGAGATTTTGTAGCTTTATTGAGGTATAATTTATATAACATAAACTTACCCATTGGAGTATACAATTCAGTGATTTTTAGTACATTTCTATACTTGTGCAACCATTGCCTCCATCCAGTTTTAGAGCATTTACATCACTCTCAAAACTTCCCTTGTGCCCCTTTATAGTTCAACTCTTGGTTCCACATGCAGCCTTAGGAAATCATTGGTCTGTTTTACATCTCTATAGATTTGTCTTTTCTGGATATTTAATATAAATGTAATCATATAATATATAATCCTTTGTGTCTGGCTTCTTTAACTGGGCAGAATGTTCTTGAGGTTAATCCATGTTGTGACATGCATCAATAATTCATTCCTTTTATTGCAGAATACTATTCTTTGGACTGAAGTATTTTTTATAAATAGCTATTTACTTACAGTTTAGGATTTTAGCACAATTTTGTAAGTAAAATAGGCTTCTAATTTTTTCTTCTCACACTTTTCCTAATTGGTGTCAAGTTTATGCAAGTTTATGAAATGAATTTAAAAGCTTTTTTCTTTTGTCTTGTCTTTTATATTCTATTCTTTGGAACAGTCAGAGTAAGTTAGTGAACATCAGTTATTATAAAAGTTTTTAAAACTCATTTCTGTAACCATTTCTGCTAACTTTTTGTGAACAGACTTTGTTTTGGTAAGATTTTGAACAAATAATCAGTTTTCATCCCTTAACTCTCAAACTTTGAGTGCCTATAGCTGTATATATGACATATATTTGGATTTATTTCACTCATCTTCTTTGTTTCTTCTGGTTCCATTTATACCAACCTGAGTCCAGTCAGGAAAAGATAAATGTGTTAAGAATGTCAAATAAAAATGATAAAATACAAAGATTTGGTTACAGAGGTGTTATAGAATAAGATAAGAGATGGTAGATTAGTGTTGAAGGAATAAGAGGTGTATCTTAGACTCTGGAAATAGCACCTCCTCCAGGCTGGAGTCCATGAGCTGCTGTTCAGAATGGAAAAACCAGCAACGTTCTGCTCTTGGTGGGCGGGAATCACTGCTAAGATTCCACACTGCAAGGACTGCTGGAAACTACGGCTGCTCCACCCTCACTATAGCAACCGCAGTTTCTGTAGTCATCAGAAACTGAATATCTTCTTTCCTTCTTCCTGCCTTCTAATCTCCTAACACGAGGCCCACTGGCTCAGTAGTATGGAAAATGTGGATTGCAAGCCTCTGGCCCCACAGGGTAGAGGGTAGAAGCCTAAGTGCAGGCCTGAGCAACAGATAATGAGAGCATGCTCATTTTTCTTAATTTTTTTCTCTTTTCATGCTATCACAATGAATCGATCTCATTTTCTGTATTACCTTGTCTCCCACTGTTTTGGAAGTTATGTATTCCATTTCTCTATCATGTTTTTATTTTTAAGCTTTTAACATGCATACCTGACTTAGCAAAGTAAAAATTTTAATCACTACTTCTACTTCTTTTCAACAAAATGCAAGGATGAGTTTAATTCTGATCATCCTTTCCCAGCTTCTCTATAACTGTGTCCAGTATTTTAGTTTCTGCTGTTTTTAATACTTCTTTTACCCTCATTTTCATTATTTTAAAAATTGTATCCATCATTCTTTCACCTAGGCCTGCCTTCTTCATTCTGCCTACTTCTAAGATATCTATGTCCCTTAGAAGTTGTTTCAGTGTGGGTCTGTAGATGGTAAACCCCCCATCTTTGTTATATGAAAACATTTTTATTTTGTCTTCAATTCTAGATGGTAGTTTCATGCTATATAATTCTAGACTGACAGTTGACCTCTCTCATCCTACTAAAGATACTATTCCTTTGTCTTATGACTTCTGTTCTTGCTGCTGGGATATATAATTTTTGTGTTTTTTAGTTAATCTGACTTTTCTCTTTGGTTGTTTATAATATATTCTCTTTCAATTTGGTGTTCTGCAGTATAATTGTATATTTAGATAGGGATTTATTTGTATTTGCCCTAGGTTAGTCCTGATTTAATTCATCAGTATAAGGATTATGCCTCTCATTGATTATGAAATATTCTTAGCCATTATCCTGAAATATTAATTCTCCAAATTTCTTTTTATTCATTTCTTTGAGACCTTGTATTACAAGTATTTTGAATCATCACATTTTCCCATGTAAACCTCTTTCATATTCTCTGCACATTGATCATTGTTTCTTTTTATATTTTTATCGCTACAACTCAGGGTGATTCATATCTGTCTTCCACTTCACTACTCCTTCCTTTATCATTACAATGATTCCATAAAAATTTTAACTTCAATATAAATTTTGTTCATTTCTGGAAAGTCTACTTTAAAAATATCTACATTTTTTCACAATAAACTATAATTTCATTGTGATCTTTCTTTTCAAAAATCATCTTTAATCATTTTATATACTTAGACATACCTTCAGATGGTTTCATGTTATATCAATTCTCACATGATTTCTAACTTTCTATTGGTACCTCATTTTCAGCTTGCTCCCATCTACCCTCTCATCCTCCAAGCCCTTCAGACTGGGTATCCCACATTCACGGAGTAGTAGAAATGTCCTGCAGAATGGTATTTATTGGCTTCTGGAAGATGTTTCAGAGGTTTTCCAAATCAGAGAAAAGTATTCTTATAAAGATCTTAGCTTAGAATCACTAATAGAAGATAACTAAATATTACCCCACACCTCTCTGTGGTAAAGGCCCACAGTTTGGGGTTTTAATGGGAGACATTTCTTTTCTACACTAACACCAAATCTGAGTCAAGCTTCCTTGCCTTTTTATTGGACCTGGTTTTTCTCAGCCCACTTACCTAATAAAGGGGACTGGGCTAATAGAAGTCTATTTTTATGCACTCTCTCAGTTCCACCTGCAAGTCCTTGTTCTTTAGCTCCTGGGTAAGGAATAAACTCTGAGCCCTAGACTATTGACCTTCTATCAGGGTTTGTTATTTCCCAGGCTGTTACAGGCTTTATGCAATTGCTAACCTTTATCCCTATGAGTTTCATTCTTTTTCCTGAAATCTGGGATTTCCATTCTTTCTTGAGTTCAGCTATTTATTTGGTTTTGATTGATTTGGGTTAACTTTGATCCATAATTACCATGTATATGTGAGAGGGGAGAGAGGCCTGTGTTATATCAGTCATTCATGAGGCCGAAATCAGAAGTCCCCCTTTACATATAGCTGTATACTGGCTTTGTGCAAAAATAGCTGTAACTGCAATGGGATTTCCCTGGATAATTTTTGAAAACTCAGTGACTAATACTATATACAGCCAGCTTATTTGTCTCATTTAAAATTTACAACCTGCATAAATTTTCCATTTAGAATCATATTATTGAGGAAGCACCTTCATCCCTGCCTTTATAAAAGTTCTTTCAGGGGAGAATTTTTCTAAATGAACGAAAATTTTCCTAAATTAGGTAAAAAAATGTGGCAGAAGTATTTGCTGCTTTCTGGAGACCATACTCATATTGATATCTTCTTAGATAATTTTGTCAGCTTTCACTGAATTGCAATAATTTTTCCCAGTTCTCTGATCACTGCTGTTAGGTAGGGGAAAAGCGAAGAATGGATTTAAGGAAGAAACTCAAGTCATAAATATGCCAACTTCACATAAGTAGCATTAATTACAGGCACTTGTGGATGAGAGCAAATCAAAATACTCTTCTACAATTTGTATGAGTTATAAACCTCCGCTCATTTTTCTTATTAAAAAATCTCACTGTGTATGTTGGCAAGATCTGCATCACATAATTCTAAAGGTACCTTGAGTTGGAACAGCAGACTCAAACATCTAAACCTCTGCCGCCTTATGTATTTTGTTTTGTTGGGAGATTGCCATTTCTCTTACAGTCTCTGCTAACCAAATGACATTAGATAGTTAAACTGAGATTTTCTTAAGCTTTTATGTTCTGCTGGAAGTGGCCATTATAGATTTATCTAATACTGCACTTATATCTACCATGCACACAGAATGAATGATTTATTCAACCTAAGTCTAACTTTAGGAAAATAATTCGCATGGGATATGATTTTTTGAGAACGAAAGAATTCTTTGTGGTAGGGCAAAAAGAATATGGGCTTGACAGGCAGAAAGACTGTAACTTTATCATTCTTCACTGTTGGAGTTTTTTCATGTTACAGAACTTCAGGTTCTAAATAGAGATAATATCTCCCTCACAGGGTCATTGTGAGTATTAAAAAATAAAATAGATACACATTATTGTGCTCGGTGTTCAAGAAATATTAATTTCATTCCTTGCTTTCCTAAAATTTTGAATTAATTCATATAATTTTACAATGGTAAGGGTAGGAAAGAACTTTGAAGACCTTCTTTTCCAACACACTCATTTATGGCTTGGAAACAGGCAAGAAGATATTAAGTTGGTCAAGTTCATTTAAGAAGTTGCCTCAAATTCCAATTCCACTTTGACTATATAGCCAATTCTATAGCTTTCTCTACCACTTTTTCTGTTGTTGTCTAATAAAAAGGTAATTCTGTACTTCTATATGACATTAGAGGATTGTGTTGTTTTGTGGGATTTGAGAAAATGTCATTTTCCTTTCCTGATGTTTGTCTTGTCTTTGTCTTCCGGTCTCTTGTCTGCACTTTCCCAGTCTCTGTGAATTGTTTCTGTTGTGCTACACACCACCTCACAGACTCACAGATTCACCTCCAACCCCTTACACTAGCCCAGGTACAAAGGATGCTGTGGAAGCTAAACCCCTCCCAGACACACAGGCAGAACCAGACCTGACAGGGAACAGTCAGAGCTATAGGCTCCAAGAAAACAAAAAGCAAAGGCTGAGCAGAATCCCACGAAGTTCACACTTCTACAGTCTCTTGTGAAGAAAATGGCTTTCATTTTTTTATGGAGGCCTCAATGAGATTTTTATCTCAACCAAGCTCATGAAACCAAATTGCTGGAAATGAAGAACATTAATGATTTCTCTTTTTAGAGGCGTGACTATAAAATTAAAGAATGAGCCAAATTCTACTGTTTAGTCTATGAAATTAGGAAATGGTCTTTCCTTTGTTTCGTTTTCTCTTCCCCTCCCCAAACACACACACACACACATAGATGATTTAAGCAGTGTTCTATTACAGCATACCTAAAATAAAGCAATTAAGGGGGGAAAAAAACCAACCCTCAGTTGAAGGTGTAAACCGGCTCCAGGCTGAATGACTGTGACATATTTCATCCTCTCATTCTAAATCAGTGCTTAGCAAAGCACAGAAATGTTTACCTTTGTCGGATCTCTAATTCCCTAAATTTATGTGAAATCATGCACAGATGCACTGGAAACCAGCCTGGAAAAGCCTGGCATTTTAATTGATCACAGAGCTTCTTGCCTCACAGCTCCTGCTGTGATGAAGGTCTGCTACTTGTTCCACAGATTCTCCACCCGGTTGCCTAGCCACCAGCAGCTGGCCAATCAAGGTGTCTGCATGCACAGAGGAAGTAACCAATCGATTTTTAAATTTCCTTCTGTATATGGGAATGAATCTGGGTGGATTTGAAATCTCATTAGTCAAAATTAAGATGTACAGTGTGTAGTTTTTAACATATGTATTAGTTCAATACATGTAGCGTTTAGTCATAAATTCTGATGAATATTTGAAAGTGCAGTTTGGACAAGTTTGAGCCTTGAGTTACTAACATATTCTTTAAAAATCAAATTCATATGCTTACTAGCCCAATCTATGTATAAAATTTCAATAGACTTTTTTTTCCCCCTAATTTAAGACCTGCCTCTTTGAAAATCAATTTTATTAAAATTTCCTTCTAAACTCAATGGCACCTCCCATTTTCCCAGTCATCCAAATTCAGTGTTTTGGTCATATTTAACTAACTTTTTCCCTTCATTCTCCAATCCGCCCAGCCTTCTGTGTGTATTGGGGGGGAGGCGGTAGGTGTGGGGGAGGTGTGCTTTCATTCTGTTTTGACTCCACTTCTCCATTCCACGACCAATACTCTGTGTAAGGCACACATTTCTTCACATTTGGATTCTGAAACAGCCTTGTTGGCTCTTCTACCTCCAGTCCATTCTATAAACTATCATCAGCTACTATCACTTCAATCCTTTTGTCAAAAAATTTACTCAAATGCAAGTAGACTTGGGTTGAAGCCAAACTTATCTATTGACATATACCAGTAAGTTGTTTAATCTCTGAGTCTGTTCCTTCATCCATAAAATGGAAATAATTAAATTAAAGGAGATAATGTCTGTCAGTTAATCTGGTTTATAGTGTATATAACATCTATTATTTATATTTTCACTATTATTTAGTGGTTCCTATTTTCATTAACCTTTTCATTGTATTTACAAGGTCTTTCATAATTTGGCCTCCACCCCATTTATTTGTCCATTCTTTTTTCCAATAACATTGTTCCCACATCCCTTTCCCCATCACCATGTACCCATCACAATCAGGTGGTCTCCTCACTGAAACTCATGTTAATCATATTTTACTCATTCATGTGGCCCTCCAGCTCCTAAAAAGCCTTCAGATTCCAAGTTCAAATATTACATCCAAGGGGGAGCTATGTTTCTTTACTTTATAACAATTTTCTCATTATATAAAAAGTATAAATTGTTAGTATGACTATTTAATTTAATGTTTGTCTCCCCTACTACACATGCAGTTCCTGCAGAGCAAGAGGAATGTAAATTTTGTTTGCTGCTCTATTCTTAGTGCTTAATATGGTGCATGTTATAAACATTTTTGAGAGAATATTGATTTCTCGGCAGCTAAAATCACTCTATTCTTTACCTTCTTCCAGATCTCAAAAATTTTATCTTTGAAACCCTATATTTTGGATCTGAAAGGATCCATATTCAAATAAACATTTATTTAAAACATTGTGTGCCCTGAATTATGGTGAGTAATACAGAGGGATGTTTCCTCTGACTTCATTGAGTAACTCCTGGTTAGAGAGACAAAAGTAAAATTCACTTAAAGCAAGTACGAAACTCTGTGTGTGTGTGTGTGTCTGTCTGTCTTTGTCTCTGTCTGTGTGTGTTGGGGGGGCAGAATATGTGTAGGATATGAAGAAGGGTTAGAATGTGGCATTATGGTCCAGTAGAAAAAAGCAGGGGATTAAAGCATAAGAAATCTGCCATTTGATCCTAGATACATTTGGGTAAATTACACTCTTTTCTTTGGTCTCTGTTGCCTTCACTGTAAAATGAGTAGATTAGACTGGTAAATCTTCAAGGTTTCTTCAAACTCCATGAGTCAAAACCAACAAACAAAATGCCATGATAATAACAAATCAAAAATTTCCATATAAAACAAAAGTTCCCTTAGTTTGGGTCTGTTGGGGTTTGAATCATGTCTCCCATAAGACATGTTCAGATCTTAATATGCATTCCTGTGGGTGTGAATCCATTTGCAAATAGGACTGTGACAGCTTGAAGTCATTTTTTTGAATCCCAAAAGGAGAAAGATTGTGTTATTAAACTAATCTATTCTTGTGGGAATGGCTCCCTTTGATTGCATTGATTTCAGTTGAGGGATATTTGATTAGATTACTTGATAAGGTCAATTTAGAGTTTTTGGTTGGACTACATAAGTGAGGCTTGATGTGAGTCAGGTTGAGTCTCCATGTCCTTGCTGGGTCTGATGTAAATGAAGACAGAAGGAGACACACAGGAAAAAGGAGCCACCATATTTGATCCTGCCATTTGAGAAAGAACTCCAGTTTCACCCACAGCCGATCTGCAAGGAGAGAAGTCCCTGAGAGGCTCAAAGAGCTGAATCCCAGGGAGAGATGAGCCATATGCATGACAGCTTGCAGCTGAACTTGGGAAGAAAGTGGAGCAGCCAAGACTGAGAGACGGGGCCTGGAATGAGGCAAGCCCTATGTCTGGTTCTGCAGCTGAGTTCCAGAAACTGTACTCCAAGAGATGGTGAGCCTGAAGGGGAAACCTCAGCAGAGATTGGTGGCCATCTTGATTTGCCACATGGTGGAAAATAGGATCAACAGGAGCTGACTTTGATGAGAAAGCACCCCTGATGGTGTTATGACTTGGATATTTCACAGCCTTGGAACTGTAAACTTTTACCCAAAATAATTCTCCCTTATAAAAGCCAACCCATTTGTTACTTTACATCAGCACCCCTTTAGTGAACTGAAAAAAGGATGTTTGATGATGTTCCTTTTAGTCAAGGTATGGACTCATGTATGAATAGAATCTTCGAAAATCCTGTTTAGATGGGGTCAACTTGAATCAAGGTGGGCCTTAATCCATATGGCTGGAGTCCTTATAAGGAGAGGAAATCTAGACAGAGACACAGACAGCTGAGTAAGAGAAGTAGAAGCCAAAAGGAGAAGCCATGTGATGGAAGCCATGTGATGGAAAGCCTAGGAATCCCAAGTTTTGCAGTAAGTCAGCACAAGAACACTAGAGACTCTGGGAGAAAACATGGCTGTAAAGATCTTGATTTTGGACTTCTAGCCTCCAAATCCATGAGACAATAAATGCTTATTGTTTAAGCCGACCCATTGTGTAGTATTTGTTATAGCATCTCTGGCAAACTAAGACAGCATCTATAAGGATAAATCAATGTACTTAGTAATTTGTATTTAGAATGTTGTATTATAGTTTTTTCTTGAACAGAATAAAAAACATTTCTCATGGGTCTTGCTACATTAGACTTTGTCCATCATTTTCATTTTTTTTTTTCATTTATACAGTAAGTAAGAATAAAACAAAGACTTTTGATAGTACTGTGTCAGGGCTGGATGTAAAATATAGAATAAGACATGTTCCTGCCCCCATGGAGCTGACTGTCTAATATTATCTACTGTGTGTGGCCACATATTGTATTAACCTTATTTATAATCTCAGATCTTTCACATTTCAATATATGACTATTCATATCTTTTTATTAGTCTTGGTTGTTACTATGTGCAAGTATTGTATTACCATCAAAATTATAAAATGCGTTGTGTGTGATCCTAAATCACAGTTTTCATGTCAATTTTGGTTTTTCATCCTATTCTCACAAATGCATGTAAAAGTTGTCAATGTATCCTAATATTTTTTGAAATTTTTATCAACTTATATACTATTAATGGCTGACATATAATTGAATACTTACTATGTACCAGGAACAGTGCAAAGCCCTTGTCAGAGATTATTTTGTCCAGTCCTCCCAGCTACATTATGTGATAAATACTATTATCCCCATTTTATGGAGAGGAAACCTGAGGCCTAGAGTGGTTAAAAGTACTTGCCTAAAATCACAAATATACTACAAGGTACATGCAGGATTCTTTTTTTTTTTTTAAAGATTTATTTTATTTATTTCTCTCCCCTTCTCCCCCTCCCCGCCCCACTTGTCTGTTCTCTGTGTCCATTTGCTGTGTGTTCTTCTTTTTGTCCACTTCTGTTGTTGTCAGTGGCACGGGAATCTGTGTTTCTTTTTGTTGCGTCATCTTGCTGCGTCAACTCTCTGTGTGTGTGGCACCATTCCTGGGCAGGCTGAACTTTCTTTCGCGCTGGTTCTCCTTACAGGGCACACTCCTTGTGCGTGGGGCTCCCCTACATGGGGGACACCCCTGCGTGGCAGGGCACTCCTTGCGCATATCAGTACTGTGCGTGGGCCAGCTCCATATGGGCAAGGAGGCCCAGGGTTTGAACCGTGGACCTCCCATGTGGTAGGCAGATGCCCTATCCACTAGGCCAAGTTCGCTTCCCCATGCAGGATTCTAAGCCAGATTTTCTGACCAATATGCTATGGTATACCTTTCTCATGTACTGTTTTACTTTTCCTTCATATCACTGAACAAACTATAGCAATTCTTGTCATATAATAAATACTCAATAAATTCTTATTGAATTGTGCTTTTAGTAGAATCATGGAACTTTGGTTTGAAACCACATAATTCTTTGGTGTTTTCTTATGAGTCCTGGAAATTTCAATAGAAATGGCACAGGGGAGAAGAGATGGGGCAGGAAAGAAAGAAAAAAATCCTACAACAGTTTTATGCCAATTAGTGAATGCCAATTATTTGTAGGTTATCTAAAGGTATCTATTTTCCAATCACCAAACGGAATGCTTTGAGTACATAGTATTTTACAATCCTCAAAGTCTATTATTATTTGCTTTTTAAGGATGGGGCAATGAAATTTTGCAAGATTAAGACACTTGCCTAAATGATTTCCTCTGGATTATAATACATAGTCATTTAAAATATCAATTTGCCTTTTCCCACATTTAAATAGTAACATGCCTTGATCATGCTTCTTTTCTCTTTCCCTGTTTCCCTTCTGAATTTACAGATTTCAACATATGTGACTTATTTGTATTCTATTGTTATTCCTTGCTGAAATGAATAATAGTGATAATGACAACAGTTAACGTTTATTCAACACATTATGAGCCAAGCACTGTTCTAAGAAATTTACATGTATTAATTTAATCCTGTTAATCCTCACTCTATCTTACTGGCTGTGGGTCTAATTTAAGTTACTCAATATTTCAGGAATTCACTTTTTTTCTGTAAAAGGGGGTCATAAATTCTATCACAGAGGGTTATTATAATGATTGAATGAGGTATGTTTGTAAAATTGTTATAGAGTGCACACAGTGGTGCTTGGTACTCATTTTCTCTGCCCCCATTCTTTTGTATCTGGCAGGCAGTGCCTTTTCTTCTGAGCCATGGTAGCTACTAGCAGGAAGCATCTTAGTTCAAGTAGATGGAAAAGCTGGAGTAAGGAATATGTCAGGGAAATGTGTTCTGGCTTCCTTAGCTGCTATTAGATGCAGTTTGCCGTGGTGCTCACAAGTTGACTCTCTACTCTGTCAAAGAGCAGAAACCTTCACCGAACTATTGACCCTACCTCCAAATGGCTGCAGGCGTCTCACTCAGACACAAATCAAATCTGGAAACAGGTTCCCTAGAGAACTCAGCTACCAACTATGCAAGAGGAATAGTCACCGGGGAAATGGAGTATGGGAGCAGCTATTAGTTATTACTGACTGGTAGCCTGAACAGCTTACAGGGAACATTGGGGATGGTTTGGAGGCAAGTAGTGGGTATTGAATGATTGAAATACTCAATCCTCTCAGTCTAATAATGAAATAATATTTCTAGACAATAGTATTACTGGTACCTAAGAGATGTTCTTCATAAATTTTTGGCCTAAATGCATGCATAATTGAGTGGACTAATGAGTAATTAGAATGTGTATAACAAGGATTAAACAGTACATCCATCAAACATCTATTCATTTTTTTTGCCAGACTTATATGCCATGCACTATGATAGATGCTAGGGATTCCAACATTAGTAGGATATAATGACTCTTGAGTAGTTCTTAATTTAGTAGGAAAATATGTGAATATACTGTCATAAAGTCATGTGATAAGTGTAATAATATTATGGTAGGAATTCCCTTGGAAATAATGAAATTATTTTAATTCATTGTGGAAAGGCCACTTCCCTAAAAGTCCCAATTCTCTACACACTCCAAATTATAGATCTTTTTGGGGGGATTACAGATTATTTGCAGATAAATTTTGTTTTGTATTTCTGGCATCCTCTTTCCAGGAGAATGAAATTTAATGGAAGAAAAAAATAAAGGAAAATTTTGAATGGTTAAAAAAACCCAAAGTTTCCATGAATATTAACTAATTCGAGATCATACAAAATATAAGACATTTACCTGTAAAGCAGAATTTTTGAAATGGAATATGATATTAGTATAAACAAATTTTGCATTCATTGTCATTCTGACCATACTCAAAAGAATGTTTAAAATTGTTTTGCAAACATGGAGAATATGGAAGTAAATGTATGCTCTCTGGTAGAAGATGCTCATTCTAGCATTCAAGAGGACAAGTATGTTCCTTAAAGTTTTCTTTATCCAAGGCTTTAATGTATCCAGAGTCTTCAGCTGTTTATGGAACAGCATGATTTTTCAGTACAGATATTATCCCAGTCAATCATCAGTTTATATTTAACCAAATTCCACAGATGACTTCAGTTCGAGTGTGATCAGCTTAGAGAACAGTAGTACCTCCTGCTAATATTAGAACACACTATTACTATTTCCTAATGCAGTCAAAGATGGCTTCTATACATATTTTTATTGGGCATGGATTAATAAAGTTGTCAAGTGCCCAATACAATGACAAATTTTTTGGCAGAATATTATTTGGAATAAGAAACCCATTTTAGTGGACTCCCAAAAACCTCATCAATTTAGCTAAAATGGATTGTTTATAAAAGCTCTTCATTTTTATTTTGTATTATTTCATTTTTCTTTCCTCTTCAGTTAAGTATTTATTTACTCAGAGTTAGTGGCCGTATTTTTAAGAGGCACCATGCTGTTGCAGACAGAAGAGTTAAGATAGCATTCAAAACCTAAATTCTAATCCTAATTCATCTACTAATATGTAATCTTAGCAGGTCATTCCGTATCTTTGTCTGAATTTTTTTCATCTGTAATACCCATTCTCTCCCTTATAGAACTTCAGTGAGAGTCATGTGAGTTAATGCATACAAATATACTTTAGGGATTGCAAAATCTGTATGGGTTATAAGAATAGGATTCTTCCTCATTCATGAAAAGAACCTCAGTAAATATACATAATTTGTTAATACATAATGTGTTCATGTCTCCACAGCACCAAGGGATATTAGACATTTATATAAATTTTACACACATTTTCTTCTAAATATGTTAGTTTTTACAGCTGGTATGGAAAAAGTGAGGTATGGTGGCTAAAATATTTATATTTAAAGAAAAGGAATTTTAAAAATCATAATTGAAATAATTTGATGTTCTCTCTTCTTGGTCTTTATTGTGGAAATATTTTTTAAAGTTCTGGTAAAATGATTTTTGTAGCTTTTGGCCTGAAAGGAACAAGTCCCATAGTGATCACAATGAGCTCGAGCCCTTCCTGCTCCATGAATTTTACAATCCTGAGTTAAACAGAATACAGATGTCTGCAGATGAAAAGAAAACATATGAAATTCTCACTCTCAAGCCAGAGAGAATTCAAGCCAATCCAAGTGTGAAGGCTAATGTCACAGCTGAAATAGAAGTCAAGAGGGTAGCTTTGAGTATAATTAAGATATGACAGTTTTACTCAGATCCCAAACCCAGACACCTATGGCAGAATTTTTCCAACAAAAGGTGTGAAGGTGAAAATAAAATGTTTCTGAGAATTGGGCTGTGAGCCACAACTAATGAATTTCCCATTGAGTTACTAATTATCTAGAGCCACAACCATCAGACAAGAGATCTTGGGATGATAATTCCCATTAGAATTATCTGGACCTCTTCTCTCTTCAATAGCTCTGGAAACGATTCTTTTGGCAGAGAGAAAAACAACAGAGTTTTGTAATGAAGAGAGTTCATGTCTTCTCACTTTAACCAGATCCCTATATTTTAGACATACTATTTGTGTTGATTCCATGCCAAAATTGCCAGCTATTATGGGGGGGAGAGTACCTATGCCATCAGTTTAATTTTAAATTTATAACCAAGATACAGATCCTTTGTTCTGCCATTGCCTGCTCTTTCCCAGGAGGCTTCAAATTTATTTAGGGGCACCAGAAAATAAGGAAAACAAAATCAAACAAACTGGAAGACTTCATTTAGTCGTATGTGCTTTACCTAAAAAAAATAAATAAATAAACCTATGAAATATTGATGTTTTACTTCTTCTGAAATTTAAATCTTTAGGGAATAATTCAACAAAGCCCAGCCCAGAAAAAAAATATGGAGGAAAGGGAATGGGATAGAAAAATTGATAGTAGAATGGGAAAGAAAAAAGGAAGTGAGTGAAAAAAGAGACAGAGGAAGAAAAAGAGAAGAACCTGAAGACAAGACAAAGGAAAGAAAGCAGATGAAACCAATGTGGAGAAAGAGGAAAAGATAAAGTTTATGGTGATATCACATATCGTTTGCCTGACTATCAGATTTTTATTACATAAAATCAATTAACAAAGATTAGGCTCCAACTACCTGCCACCTATTAAATTATAGACCCAGACGAGTAAAACATGGTACCTGCCACAAGGAATTAACCATCTGATGTGATAATGAGCCATGAAGTAAGTAAAGTAAGTAGAACCAGTATTTACAAAAGCCAACCATGTCCAGGCACAAAGATATGTGCTTTAAATATATTGCTTAATCCCTGCATGGTCAGTATTACATTCCTACTTTACAAATGAAGAAACTGATGCCTCTGCTATATAATGGAGGAAAAAATAAAATGCAGGTTTATTCTATGTTCTTGCCATTGTATCATCTTATAAAGTGAAAAGTATTATAATTAAGGTATGACTAAAATGTTTTGGAGGAGCAGAGAAGAGAATAATATATCTTACCTGGAGAACATCAATAACCATTTTTTAAATTAATTAATTTTTATAGCAAATTTTCTTTTTTAATTATCTTTGTTTTAAAGGATATATAGATCACAAAAAATGTTACATTAAAAAAATGAGGTTCTCATATACCCTCCCCCCACCACTCCTCCCATATTAACAACCTCGTTCATCATTGTGACACATTTATTGCATTTGGTGAATACATTTCTCCAGTGTTCAAATCCTGAAATTGGAACAATGTTTAAAATTCTAAATGTTCAAGTTACTGGCCAATAAGAGGATCAATGGGCAAAAAAGTATGGGCAACTCAACTTCCTTTGGAAATTCTCAGTGCACATTGGTCTATTAAAGTTTCTAAGATCACTCATTGAACTTTGTTCATTGTATTTCCAATATTTGTCATGCAACATTGTCTTGGAAATGCTTGTAGCATCTTACAATATATGTGGTTTCAGTTGTGATTAAAATTATAGTACAAATGCTTATTGAAGTAAAACCAAAGACTTGAATGCCATTCTTAGGAATTCAGACTTTACCCTAAGGCCTTTACTTAATCATTGAAGACTTCCAGTAAGATATGACCAAAGGAAATTTTAGTGTTCACCAAATGGTTTTCAAACTATGTTTCATAGAAATGTTCAGGGAGATATATGAAGACAGCTCTTCTTTTTTTCATTTTTAAATATTGGACTTCATATGAGATTTTATTTGTGGAGAAAGTTCCATGACTTCTAAAAATTATTTGAAAATCAGTGTCATATATAGTAATTATTCTAGTGATTATGGCTTTATCTATATTTTAGTTATTATAGAATATGTTAGCAATCCATAATAAAACCTGTAATTATTGGTATTCCAATTTACTATATCTCAGTTTCTGAAATGAAATGCTTGTTAGATCTTGGGAATCCACATGTTTAGCTGATGACCTGCTCAGTGCTCAAAGGTAAGCCTCTATGATGCATCACCATTGTCATGTCATACACCAAGCCAAAAAACTCCTTGCATTTTCTCATGGCTCACAGAAGAATCTACATTCTTTACCATGATTTCTGAGATTTGGCAGAATTCTCTCTTCCTCCTAAAAGACTTTCCTTGATGCTTAGCACTTCCAGGGACCTCTTCTTTCCTTTGATTTCTCCACAGTTTATGTATTTCGTCCCTGGTTCCTGCATTATTATTGTATGTCCTAGTTGCTTTATTTTATCTTTTATCAGATATTTTAAAAATTTTTTGGAGTAATAAAAAGCACATGGGCCTTGAGCTCAAGACAACCAAGTTTGAATACAATTCAATTGCTTCCCAGCAATGTGAATGTGAGCAAGAAGGCTTGTAAGGATTACTAATGATATATCCATCATAACACCTGGTGCATAATAGATATTTAATAAATGTCAGTTTTTCTTCTTCTACATTCTTCGAAGCCAAAATTTCTTCTACTCACCAAAGAGTCCATTGTAGAACATTAAAAAGAATGTGACAGAGAGTAGGATTGGAGAAGGCAGGCAGGGCTCAACTCTCCCAAAAAAAAAACAATGAAAAAAGGACCAAAAGCTGTCTGAGGGACCTGTTTTGAGGGTCAGCAGACCAGGACAGTGCTGTTTAACTCCCAGGAGGGACAGGGACAGAGACAGGAAGAATCTGAAACAACAACTGAGTTACTAAGCCCCTACAGTGGTTAAGAAGGGCTGCTATCCCCCCTCAAGACATTAAGCATGGATAAAACCCCTGCCTCAATGCAGGTTACTGAGAGAGAAACAAATGTCTTCCTCCCTGTAAGCTGTTATAAGGGAAGAAGTAGAGTGAGTTGGAAGGCTTTTCTTCAGTGAATTCAGCCAGCAGAGCCCATTTTGAATCTTGGCCCTGTACAGACCAGGAATACCAGAAAGTGGAGGTTGAAAGAAATACCTCTGTGGAAAGGTTCTCTGATGAGCATCATCTGCTGGTCAGACAGGTAATTACAAGGAGAAAAATAATGCTTTTAGGTTTCTCTTTAGCCCCACCCCTGGAACAAAATTTACGCCCCATTATCAAGTACCTGGACTGATTTTGATAACTCAGCTGAGCCATTTTAAAGACTTAGAATAAGTTGAACCAAAAATCAAAGTTGAGCTGTGAAAAAAAAAAGAGAGAGAGAGCAATTGACCATCCGAGGAAATTCACCAACATATTCAGATGCCTATACATCAGCAAAAAACTACAATCCATACTAGGAAACAGGAAAAGATAGCACAGCCAAGGGAACAAACCAAATATCCTGATGAAATTCAGGATTTACAACTCATCAATGATAATCACACAAAACTCATAAGTCAATTAATAGAATTGAAGGAAAAATTGAAGGAAAATACAGAAATAAAGAATATTAAGAAGATACTGGATAAGCATAAAGAAAAATTTGAATGACTGGAGAGAAAAGTAACAGCTTATGGAATGAAAGATACAATTGGTGAGATTTAAAATACATTAGAGGCATGTAAGAACAGATTTCAATTGTATCTGGCAAAACTGTCCTACAAAAATGAGGATGAGTTTAAAGTCTTCACAGACAAACAATGAGAGAGTATGTTACAAAAAAAAATTGCAGTAGATGTTAAAGGGATTACTGAATTGAGAGGAAAACACAAACACGAGGGAACTGGTGAAGAGGGTAGAAATGAAGATTATTAGGAAGGGTAAATTAAAGGCTAAAAAGACAAGAGTATGATATGACAACAGAAATTCAAAGAATAGAATAATATCTTTAGAGTAATAGTGTTAAAGGCTTGAATTTCCCAATCAAAAGACATAAACTGACAGAAAAATTTTTAAAATATGAACTGTCTATATGCTGTCCACAGGAGACTCACGTCAGGTGTGAGAGCATACCAGGTTGAAAATGAAATGTTGGAAAAACTCATTTCATACAAACAGTAACCAAAAAGAAGCTGGAGTAGTGATACTAATATTGGACAAAATAGATTTCAAACACAAAACAGTTATAAGGGATGAAGAAGACTATGTATTTATTAATTAAAGGGGCAATTCACCAAGAAGAAACAACTATAATAAATACTTATGCATCCAACCTGGGTGCCCCAAGGTACGTGAGGCACACACTGGCAAAAATGAAGGGAGAAATATATGTTTCTACAAAAATTGTTGGAGACTTCAAAACACCACTCTCAGTATTAGATAGAACGTCTGGACAGAGGATAAATAAAGAACCAGAGAACTTGAATAATATAATAAATGAACAAGACCTAAGTGACATTTACAAAGCATTAACCCCACCCACCCCCAATATCAGGATATACATTCTTTTCAAGCTCTCATGGATTCTTCTCCAGGATAGACCATACATTGGGGCACAAAACATGTTTCAGTAAATTTTAAAAGATTGAAGGTATACAATCTCTGATCATAGCAAATGAAGCTGGTAATCAACAATGGATAAAAAAAGGTGAATTCATAAATATATGAATATTAAACAATACACTCTTAAATAATAAGTGTGTTGGAAAGGAGAAATAGCCAGAGAATTCATTAAATATCTTGAGACAAATGAAAATGAGAACACAGTGTATCAAAACCTATGGGACCCTGCAAAGGCAGTACTGAGAGGGAAATTTATAACCCTCAATGCTTACATTAAAAAGAAGAAAGAGCTAAAATTGAAGGTCTAACTGCACATCGGGGGAGATACTAGAAAAAGAACAGCAAACTAATCGCAAACCAACCTGAAGGAACGAAATAGTAAATATAAGAGCAGAAAAATGAAATTGAGAACAAAAAAAAAATGATAGGGAGAATCAACAAAACCAAAAGTTGGTTTTTTGAGAAGATCAACAAAATCTACAAACCCATGGCTAAACTGGCAAATAAAAAAATTAAATATCATTAAGATGTCAATTCTACCCAAACTGATTTACAGATTCTAATGCAATTCCAATAAAAATCCCAACAGCTTTTTTTTGCAGAAATGGAAAAGCCAATTATCAAATTTATTTGGAAGGGTAAAGGACCCCAAATAGCTAAAAATGTCTTAAAAAAGAACAAAGTTGGAGACTCTCACTTCCTGACTTTAAAGCGTATTACTTAGTCACAGTGATAAAAACAGTATGTTACTGACATAAAGACAAATTCACCAGTGGAACCAAATCAAGATCTCAGAAACAGACATCACATCTATGGTCTAGTGGTTTTTGACAAGGTGTCAGGCTTTCCCAGCTGAGCTAGAATAGTCTGTTAAACAAATGGTGCTGGGAAAACTGGATATCCATATCCAAAAGAAAGACAGAGGGTCCCTATATCACCCCTTATAGAAAAAACTCAAAATGGATCAAACAACTAAACATAGAAACCAGGACCATAAAACTCCTGGAAGAAAATACGGGAAAGCATCTTCAAAATCTTGTGGTAGGTAGTAGTTTCTTAAACCTTACACCAAAGCATGAGCAATAAAAGAAAAAAATGATAAATGGGATATCTGCAAAATTAAACACCTCAAAGGACTTTGTCAAAAGGGTGAAAAGGCAGCCAACTCAACTGGAGAAAATATTTGGCAATCATATATCCTATAAAGGTATTATATCCATGATATATAAAGAGATACTACAGCTAAACAGTAAAAATAGAAACTATCCAATTAAAAAATGGGCAAAGACTTGAATAGACAATTGTCCAAAGAAGAAATACAAACGGTGGAAAAACACATGAAAAAAATGTTCAACCTCACCAGTGATTAGGGAAATGCAAAGCAAAACTACAATGAGATACCAGTTCACACCTATTAGAATGGTCACAAGTGTTGGAGAAGATGTGGAGAGAAAAGAATGCTTATTCACTGTTAGTGGAAATGTAGAATGATACAGACACTGTGAAGGACTGTTTGGCATTTCCTAAGGAAGTTGAATATAGACTTGCTATGCTATCTGGCAATAATACGACTAGGTATGTACCCGGAAGAACTGAGAGCAATAACACAAGCATACATCTGCACACCAATGTTCATAACAGTATTATTCACAATTGCCAAAACATGGAAACAACCCATATGTCCATCAACCAGTGAATGGATTAACAAATTGTGGTGTATACACACTATGGATTTTTATCCAGCTATAAGAAGAAATGCAGTTGTGAGGCAAATGACAGTATGGATAAACTTGGAGGACATTATGTTGAGTGAAGCAAGCAAGACCGAAAAAGACAAACACTGGATGAATAAGCTATTATGAACGAAATATATTGTGTAAACTCATGGAGTTAATAATGAGAGTATAGGTCACCAGAAAATAGAATGAGTTCTTGATACTGATGAATATGTATATGAGCCTGTGTGTCTGAAATTTCAACTAGGCCTAGAGCAGCAGGGTGCTTAAGAGTTACCTCCTGAAAGCCTTCATGTTGCTCAAATGTTGCCACTCTCTAAGCCAAACTCAGTGTGTAAATGCATTATCTTCCCCCAGCATGGGACATGACTCCCAGGGATGAGCCTCCCTGGTGCCAAGGGATTACTACCAATCACTAACTAGCAAAAGACCTTGAATAAAAGGGGAAATGGTAAAGACAAATGAGTTTATATGGCTAAGAACCTTCGAAAAAGAGTCGGGAGGTCATCAGAGTTGTTGCACTTACGTATGCCTCATCAGAATCCCAAACTAGATACAACCCCAGGTACTGGTGCTCCTGAGGGCTATGGAGACACACAGGCTCTATGGTCATAGAAGATGACTCTGGAGTTCAGTGCCTTGTCAGTGGGCCTACTGTGGAATTAGTGTTTCTGAGTGTGATGGAGTTAGACTCAGATGTGACCTTTCTACACATGCCTATTCTGTCACTTTTACTGAACCTGTGGTTGGCACTGGGGTTGGCATATACTCAGGAGACTTGAATCTCTGGACTGTCCATGTGCCAGCTGGGCCCTGAGCCTCAGCAGAGTTGCAACTCCTACTTTCCAGTTCGTTGGACTTACCAAGGTCAGCTAACAGGGAGGTGAAGATGGTCAATTGCCACACCAGGGAACTGAGAGAGTCTACAACTTTAAGCAGGGAAATTACATTCACCAAACATGTGGGATCTAATTCTCCTTTCAATATAGAGGTGGAGTGGACATCACCATCCCAGGGTCCACAGGATGGAGGAATAAAATATGGATTAGAGTAGACTTACTGATATTCTGCTATAGAACTATTGTGACTAGTAATGGAAGAAATTGTAACATTAATGTGGAGACAGTGGCCACGGGAGTTGCTGAGGACAGGGAGAGGGAAGAAGAGATGTGATGTGGGGACATTTTCAGGACTTGTAGCTGTCCTAAATGATATTGCAGGGACAGATGCTGGACATTATATATCTGCCATAACCCACCGAATGGACTGGGTGAGAGTGCAAACTACAATGTAAACCATTATCCATGTGGTGCAGCAGTGCTCCAAAATTTATTCACCAATTGCAATGAATGTGCCACAATGATGAAAGAGGTTGTTGATGTGGGAGGAGTGGGTGGGGTGGATGTGGGGTATATGGGAATCTTGTATTTTTTAATGTAACATTTTTTGTGATCTATGTATCTTCAAAACAAATACAACTAAAAAAATAATAGAATGAGGGTAGAGAATGGAAGGCTGAGGATAAATATGTGCAGAACTGGTAAAAGGGTTATTTTTAAAACTTTGGAAATGAACAGAAACAGTGAAAACACACCATATTGTTTGTAACTAGCAGAGCTATCATATAGGCATGATAGTGGTTGAAAGAGAAATTCTAAGGTCATGTATATTATTAGAAGGAAAGCTAAAAAATGTAACGTGGGACTGTAAAACATAGTGAAACCTCATGTGAAATACAAATATGGGTAATATTGCATATATTAGACTGTTTTTACAAAATATCAATACAAATAAACTAGAGAGATAGAAAGAGAATAGCAGCTATGTATGGCAGGGGAAGCATAGAGAGATTGAGAGGTGATGAGTTTTTTTGTTTGTCTGCATTTCTATTATTATTTTTATGGAAATAATGAAATTGCTTTAATAATGGTTGAAGGGATGAATGTACAACTATGTGATTATACCAAATACCGCCAAATGTACACTTTGGATATATTTATGCTTTATTAATATACATAAATAAAATTGGTCTGTTAAAAAAATTACTTAAAATGAAATTTTCCCAGGACTTAAATATCACTTTATTTCAGAAACATGTTCCAAAATTATGGCATCTGAGTAGGCAGACAGGGCTGAACTCTCACAAAAACAATGGCAAAAGAGTCAAAAGCTATCCGAAGGACCTCCCTTGTTTGTCAGCAGACCAGGACTGTGTTATATAACTCCCAGAAGGTTAATAGACAGAGAGATGAAGAACCCAAAACAACAAACAGGAGTTACCAAAGCCCCATGACATCTGGGAAGGGCTCCCCTCCCTCACCCCCAAGATATTAAGCTGGGGTAAAAGCCCAGCTCACTGCAGCCAGCTCCCTGTCAGCTGTTAAAAGAGAAAATGGAGGAGGAGTCAGGGTGCTTCTCTTCAATGAGTTAGGCCAGAAGAACCAGCTTTGAATCTCAACTCTGTGGAAAGTGTGCTGATGACAGTCATCTGATGGCCTCCTGAAAATAGCACAGACAAAACTGCTCATGAGTTTCTCTGCACCCCAACTCCTAGGAAAATATCTGTACCCCATTAGCAAGTCCTTGGCTGGATTTTGATAACTTAAACCAGGCAATTTTAAAGACTTAGAATAAGTTGAACCAAATATCAAAGAATAGCTGTGAAAGAAAAAATAGGCAAAAGAGAATAATTGATCATCAAAGGAAATTCACCAACATATTCAGATGCCTATACGTCAGCAAAAAATTACAATCCATACTAGGAAACAGAAAGAGATGGCACAGCCAAAGGAACAAACCAATATCCTGAAGAGATACAGGATTTAAGACAACTAACCAAAGATTATCACACAAATCTCCTAAATCAATTCAAAGAATTGAAATAAAACATGACTAAAGAGAGAAAAAGATATTAAGAAGACACTGGAAGAGCATAAAGAACAATTTGAAAACTGCAAAGAAAAGTAACAGAGCTTATGGGAATGAAAGTTATGATGGATGAGATTAAAAATACGTTACAGGCACGAAAGAGCAGATTTGAATTGCCTGAAGACAGAATTAGTGATTTCAAAGACAGAGCATCTGAACTGGAAAAAAAACAGGAGACACATAAAGAAGAGATTGGAAAAATGGAGCAGGGTCTCAGGGAATTGAATGAAAATGCAAACCATACAAATAAACACATTATCCATGTCCCAAAAGGAGAAGAGAATGGAAAAGGGGTGGACCAACCAAAAATTTCCCAACTCTTACTAAAGAAATAAATATCAATATCCAAGAAGGACAACACACCCTAAACAGAATAAAATCCAAATAGACCTTCCCGGAGACACCCACTATGCAGAATGAGAAATATATGAGATCAAGAGAGGATTCTAAAAGCAGCAAGAGAAAAGCAAAACATCACATACAAGGGAACCTTGATAAAATTAAGTGCCAACCTCTCATCAGAGTACCATGGAGAAGAGAAGAAAGTGGTATGATGTGTTTAAGGTACTGAAAGAGAAAAACTGCCAGTCAAGAATTGTGTGTCTGGCAAAACTGCCCTTCAAAAATAAGGGTGAGTTCAAAGTCTTCACAGACAAACAAAAACTGATAGAATATGTTACCAAAACACCAGAATTACAATAGATACTAAAGGAGAGCTGTTGGCTGAAAAGAACAAAGAAGGGTGAGAGACTTGGAGAAGAGTATAGAAATGAAGATTATTAGGAAGGCTAAATAAAGGATAAAAAGACAGTAGTAAAATATGACAACAGAAAGCCAAAAGACAAAATGGATGAAGTAAGTAATGCCTTCACAGTAATAAAATTGAATGTTAATAGCTTAAACTCCCCAATCAAAAGACATAGAATGAGAGAATCTATAAGGAAAAAAAAGTGAGCCATCTATATGTTGTCTACAAGAGACTGACCTCAGTCATAAAGGCACAACCACGTAAACAGTGAAAGGTTGGAAAAATGCATTCCATGCATACAGTAACCAAAAACAGACTGGAATAGTGATACTAATATCAAACAAAATAGATTTCAAATGCAAAATTTTATAATGGATAAAGAAGGATATTACATATTAATAAAAGGGGCAATTCACAAAGAAGAAATAACTATAATAAATATTTATGCACCTAATCTGAGTGCCTTAAGATACATGAGACACACATTGGCAAAACCAAAGGGAGAAATAGATGACTCTACAATAACAGTTGGAGACTTTAATTCACCACTCTCAGTATTGGGTAGAACATCTGGACAGAGGATGCATAAAGAAACAGAAAGCTTGAATAATGTAGTAAATGACCTAGACCTGATAGACATCTATAGAGCATTACATCCAAAACAGTGGGATATACATTCTTTTCAAGTGCTCATGGTTCCTTCTCCAAGATAGACCATGTGTTGAGTGACAAGATAAATTGAAAAAGATTGAAATGATGATCTGATCTTATATCTAGAAAATCCTGAAAAATCTGCAACAAAGTTGCTAGAACTAATAGACTAGTTCAGCAAAGTGGTGGGATACAAGATTAATACACAAAAATCAATAGTGTTGCTAAACACTATTGATGTGTCATCTGAGGAGGAAATCAGAAAAAAAATTCCTTTTATAATAGTGACTAAAACAATCAAATATTAGGAATAAACTCAGCCAAGGACATAAAGGACATGCACTCAGAAAACTATAAAACATTGCTAAAGGAAACCAAGAAGATGTAAACAAATGCAAGGATATTCTGTGTTTATGGATTGGAAGATGAAATATTAAGATGTTAATCCTACTCAAACTGATTTACAGATTCAATGTAATCCCAATAAATATCCAAAAGCCTTTTTTTTTTTTGCAGAAATGGAAAAGCCAATTATCAAATTTAATTGGAAAGGGCCATGAATAGCCAAAAATATCCTTAAAAAAGAATGAAATTGTAGGACTCTCACTTCCTGACTTCAAACTATAGTAGTTAGCTAAAGTGGTAAAAACAGCATGGTACTGGCATAAAGACAGATTTACTAATGGAACTGAATTGATTACTCAGAAATCTACACATCTACAGTCAAGCGATTTTTGACAAGGTGTCAAACCCTCTCAGCTGAGCCAGTACAGTCTATTCAGCAATTGGTGCTGGGAGAATTGGATAACCATATACAAAAGAAAGAAAGAAGACCCCTATCTCATACTTACACAAAATTAACTCAAAATGCTATAAGGACCTAAATATAAAAGTGATAACCATAATCCTGAAAGAAAATATAGGAACACATCTTCAAGTTCTTGTGGTATGCAGTAGTTTCTTAAAACTTACACCCAAAGCACAAGCAACAAAAGGAAAAATAGATAAATGATAAATGGAACACCCTCAAAATTAAACACTTCGCACTTCAACAGACATTCAAAAGAGTGAAAAGACAGCCAACTCGAAGGGAGAAAATATTTGGCAATCATACATCCAATAAGCACTTTGTTTTGTTTTGTTCTTACCTTTTTAATTCACTATGTTGACTTCACTAGTTTTCTATTTTTACTTTTTTAAGGATACTTAGATTACAAAAATGTTACATAAAAAATATAGGGGATTCCCACAAGTCCTGCTCCCCACATCTCCCAAACTTTCCTACGTTAATAACATCCCTCCTTAGTGTGATACATTCATTGCAATTGATGCACACATTTTGGAACATTGCCACTAAGCATGAATTACAGTTTAAATTGTAGTTTACACTCTCTCCCACCTAATTCTGTAGGTTATGGCAAATATATAATGGCCTACATCTGTCATTGCAATGTAATTCAGTACAATTCTCAAGTCTGAAAATGTCCCCATATTATGGGTTTTATATCCATGATATATAAAGAGATACTACAGCTCAACAATAAAAAGACAAACCACTCAATTTAAAAATGGGCAAAATACTTGAAAAGACAATGATCCAAAGAAGAAATACAAATGGCAAAGAAACACATAAAAAAATGTTCAACATCACTAGGGATTAGGGAAATGCAAATCAAAACTATGAGACATCATTTCACATCTATTAGACTGGCCATTATTAAAAGGTTAGAAAACTGTAAATGTTGGAGAGTATGTGGAGAGACAGGAATGTTTATTCACTGTTGCTGGGAATGTAGAATGGTATAACCACTATGGAGGACTGTTTGGCATTTCCAAGGAAGTTGAATATAGACTTGCCATGTGACCCAGCAATACCTCTACTAGGTATATACCCAGAAGTGAGAGCAGTGATATGAACAGACATCTGCACACCGATGATCGTAGTGGCATTATTCATGATTGCCATAAGTTGTAAACAACCCAGGTGTCCATCAAGTGTTGAATGGATAAACAAATTGTGGTTTATTCACATGATGGAATATTATGAAGTCGTGAAGCATAGGACAACATGGATGAATATGTGGTACATTATGTTGTGTTAAGCAAACCAGACACAAATGGGCAAATACTGTATGAGTGTGCTATTATGTAATTAGAAAATGAAATGAGGGTAGAGAATGGAAAGCTGAGAGTTAATCTGTGCAGAAGTGTTCAATACATTTTTTGTAGATCTTTGTAAATGAATGGAAATGGTGAGAGCACATCCTGGTGTTTGTGACAGGCAGAGCTATTATATGTATATGACTGGTTGAAAGGGAAACTCTAAGGTCATGTATATTACTAGAAGGAAAGCTAAAGAATGTGAAATGGGAATGTGTAACACAATGAAACCTCCTGTAAAATATGAATATGGGTGATATTGCATATATGAGACTGTTTTTACAAAATATAAATACAGATATAATAGAGAGACAAAAATGGAATAGCAGCTATGTATGGCAGGGGAAGCATAGAGATTGAGAGGCGATGGGTTTTGTTTGTTAGGTTTTTGTTTTGTTTTATCATTATTACTGGAATAATGAAAATGCTCTAAAAATTATTGAAGTGATGAATGCACAATTATGTGATTATATTGAATACCATTTATTGTATACTTTGGATGTATTTATGCTTTATTAATATGTATCAACAAAATTTATTTGGAAAAAAAAGAATTGTTAAGAGGCTGTTTTTGTTTTTGTAGAACAGATGCATTCATTGAAAGTAAATTTCTCCTGTGGAAAATTTAAAAAACAAAATTTTGACAAGTTATAGCTTGTTGAACCAAATCTGATTTAATTATTGCAAGAGATAAGTCAAAACCTGAATGAATGTCTTTCATTGAACTGATTCAGTAGTCAGTAGGAAAACCCGCAGTTTTAGTAAATTCATGCATTCATAAGGTATTTGGTTGCTTCTCTATGTGCCAGACACTGTTCTAGGCTCTGGGATATAGCTATGTGCCAGATACAATTCTAGGCTCTGGGGATATAACACTGAGGTAAAATCCCTCCCTTTTGGAACTTTCGTATTTAGGGAATGATGAGTCCTTTACATCACAATGAATACTAGTGGCCTGCCTGTTTTTGCCCTATATGTAGCCATTTACTCTAGGATAAAAGGTCAGAAAGCAGCCTATTGCTACTTGAAATTTGTCCAGACTTCAAAATTTTCGCAGGTAAAATCAATGCCAGTTTTCTTAATTGCATTAATATGTAAAGAGATTATTTTTTTAAAAATCAAACTTTCTCCACAATGTCTAATAAAATATTTGTCTTGAAAAAAAGTATCTTAAAAATCTTTTTATTTTTCTCTGAATTAGTCTTTATGCAAGAATAATGGGTTACTAGCATATTAAGCCAAAAATTAATGAGCATTATTATGGCAAATATTTGACTTATAAATCAACACTCACTGCCCTTCCTTTTGCAATACCCACAGGTGTTTCCACCTGTGCCAAGAGAATTTCTAAATCATAGAAATCATAATGCATTTTAATGAAAATAAGTCAATTTCATAGTCTTCATTACCAAATATTTCTACTGGGACAGTCCTTCACACCCTCTACTTAGTTCTTGTGATGTGATTTTTTATTTCAAAAGTATGGTCTTGGCATTAAAACAAATTACTTGTTTTTCATTTTTAATTACTTTATGTATTTGTTATTTAATTATGCATGCTCAAGGAAAAAATTAATTCAGCCAGTGCAGAAAAGAAAGAGATGGAAATATTAAAAGTCCCCTTTCTCCCCCTCAAACTCCTCTTCCTTGCCCCAGAAATAACTTTACTTCTTTACACTTCCTGGAAGGCACATATATATGCCTTTCTTAAAACATACTCATTTCTCAAAACAAATGAATCATGCTATATATATATATATTGTTCTGTAATGACTGAAAATCTGTATCTTGATTATCTTTTCTCAATCAAAATATATAGATTTACCTTATTTTTTAAAATCACCATTATAGAGATAATTTACATATAATGAAATTCACCAATTATAAGTGAACACTTTGATAAGTTTTGATAAATGTACATAGTCATGTAGCCACCCACACATATTTACATATTCTAAAAATTCCCCCTTGAATTTTCTTGCAATCAATCTCCTCTCATACCCTGGCCTTTTAAAAACTCCTATTCTGCTTTATGTGTCTATAGGGTTTGCCTCTTCTTGCAATTCAAATAAAGGATATCATACTACCTGTAACCTTTTGTAGCTGTTATTTGTTTAAGGTCCATCCAAGTTGTTGGCTGTATCAACAGTTCAATTCTTTGTACTGCTAAATGTTATTTCAGTGTATGGTATACCACAATTTGTTTATACATTCGTCAATTGATGGACATTTGTATTCTGTACAATTTGAGGCTATCATAAATAAAGTTACTATGAATATTAAAGTACAAATCTTTGTGGGGATATTTGTTTTCATCTCTATTGGATAAACAACTAGAAATGGAATTGCTGATACATACGGTAAGAGTATGATTGTGAGAAAGTTTCAAACTGTTTCACAAAACTGCATCTCTACCATCAATGTATGAGGGATCTAAATGGTTTACATCATTGCCAAAATCTTTTTAATTTTAACTATTCTAGTGGGTGTGTGTGGATGTTTCATTGGGATGGTTTTAGTTTGCATTTTCCTTGTAACTACTGCCTTTGAAGATTTTTGTATGCTTATTTGCCATTTGCATATCTTTTTGGTGAAATTTTTATTCAATATATTTGCCTGTTTTATAATTGGGTTATTTTTATTCTTGTTACTGAGTTATAAGAGTCCTTTAAATATTCTAGATAAAGTCCTTTGTCAGATATATATTTTGTAAATGTTATACTCCCAGACTGTAGCTTGTCTTTTAATTCTCAAAATGGTATCTTTTGAAGAGCAAAAGATTTCTTATTTTGATGAGATCCAATTTATCATTTTTTTCTTTATTAATTAGTGATTTTTGTGCTCAACTCAGAGGTACAAACATTTTTGCTTATGTTTTCTTCTAAAAGTTTTATATGCATAGCTCTTATATTTAGGTTTATAAACTATTTCAAATTAATTTTTATATGTGGTATGAAATAAGGAAGAAGGCTCAATTTTGCATATTGTTATCCAATTGTTCCAGTACAGTTTGCTGAAAAGATTATATTTTGGATTGCTTTGGATCCTTTGTTGAAAATCAATTGATCATATATGAGTGAGATCTATTTCTGGACTCTCCATTGTGTTCCACTTATCTATCTATTGATTACTATAGCTTTATATTGTCTCGAAATCATTACTATAGGTCCTCCAACTTTATTCAATTATTTCAAACTTGGTTTTGTTATTCTAGATCCTTCACATTTTCCAATAAATTTTAGATTTAGCTTACTAATTTCTATAAGAAAGTCAAATGAGATATTAATTGAGATTATGTAGAGCAATCTGGGGAAACTGACATCTTAAAATTTTTGAATCTTCTGGTACTTGAGTATGGTGTTTCTTCATTTATTTAGGTCTTCTTTAATTTCTCTCAGCAATATTATGTAGTTTCCTGTGTACAACTCTTACACATATTTTGTTATATATATTCCTAAGTGTGTCATAATTTGATGCTATTGTAAATGCTATTGCTTTTTAAAGTAAATTTCTACCTGTTGCTGGTTTAGAGTAATATAATTGATTTTTATATATTCACCTTCTATCTAGTGATCTTGATGAACTCAGTTCTACTTTTAATACCTTTTTTGTAGGTCCCTATGATTTTCTAAGTAAGCATTCATATCAATTACTATGAAAGTATTTCTCTCTCTTTCTCTTGCCTTATTTTATTGGCTAAGACTTCTAACACAATGTTAAATAAAAGTGGTGAGAATTGCCATTCTTGTCGATTCTAATCTTCGGGGGGAAGCATTCAGTCTTTCTACCTTTAATTATGATGCTAGCTGTAAGTTTTTTATACATACCCTTGCAGACTGAAGAAGTTCTTTATTTCTAGCTTGTTGAGAGGTTTTTTGTTCATTAATCAAAATGGATATTAAATTTTGTCAAATGTTTTGCTGCATCTATTGTAATGATAATATAGTTATTACTTTTTAATCTGCCTATATGATGATTAAGGTGATTTGAGTATGTGTACTATAGACATTTTAGATTTAATTCATACATTTTGTACCTATCATCCTATATCTTGCCTTGACACTTCTACATCTTATCTTTTCTTAATCAAAGCATAAAGATCTAAATTACTTTTAACATTAGTTAAAATTTCATTTTATGGATGGATCATAATTTATTTGATTCATCACATTGATAAGTATTTAAGTCATTTCCAGGTTTGGTGTTTGTTTTTTGTTTTTGTTTTTGTTTTTGGTGTGTGTGTTTTGCTATTACTAATAATGCTGTGATAAATTCCCAATAATTATAGCATAGCTCACTTGTATATGTAATTAATTCTTAAGGAATATTTCAGGAAGTGGTATTCTTGGGTCCAGGTGTATGTGCATTTAATTTTGTGTCAGATATTGCCAAATTGCCTTCCAAAAAATGTTTCAATAAACATTCCTACCTATAAATATTGAGAGTATCTTTATTTCCCCAATAGTGAGTAAAAGCAAATATTTAAGTATTTGCTAGTATTAGAGGTACTGTAATTCTTTGTTTTAATTTGCATTTCTTAAATTATGCATTTAGAAATGGCATGGGGAATGATGCTCTAATATCAAACAAGTGCTGATTTGCTAGTCCAATTCCAGAAGTTTAGGCATCAGTGTTATATGTACAAGAATAATAACAGCTACCGCTTGTGAGGCATCTACTGTATGCCAGACACTTCCCGAAACATTTTTCTCATATTATATCAAGTAATTATCATGATAACTCTATGACATAGGTAATATAATCATATTTATACAGATGAAGAGATGAAGATAGAAATTAAGATGTTTTCCTAACTGCCCAGCTACAGGAGGAGACTGCCTGTATTTCTTACATGCTGAAACCTATCAAAACCAAACCAAATGCCAGTCCTAACTCATAGAAGAGGAAATCCAAATTCCATCCTCAAATCTTTCTAAGAGCATATTACATAATCAGAAAAATAATGTCTCTACCAATTCACTGTTCCTTTGGGCAAGCATATTTTCTAAGCACAGGAGATGAGACCTCCATTAACTGATTTCTATGTTTCATTACTAAGTTTTCAAAACAAGTGCTCCATCAAATATCTAATAAGAGGGTTACAATGATAAACGGTTTCATTTACAGGACTTGGTACTTCCACAAGCCTAACTCGTTAGGTTTGACGTGGTACAATTAGAGCAGCATGGGGGATGGTCTAGGGAAGTAAGAACCAGAGAGCTCACATGAATTTAATTTTAATTTGTGGAACTTCACTTTCAATTTCTTCTCTTTTCACTTCTAATCAAAGCTGTAAACTACTTTTTTACATGCTTTCTACAGCCTTCTCTGACTTCCCCGAGGAACTTACACTTGTTTTCCTCTCTATTAATGTGCGATTTCTCTTCCTGTTTCATTGTGTACAGCTACAAGAGGTGAAATAATTGAAAGCGCCCCTTTCTTTTCTCTCTGGTAAATAAGGAGCTCTTTTTTCATCCTGACAGTGGGGTCTCAGAGGCCAAATTCTGTTTGTACCAGAAACTTGCTTTTCTAAACCTCAAAACACTTCACCATATGTTCCGCTCTCATGGTCTCCTGGCTGGTTAATTTAACCCATGCAAGGCTCTCTCTACTTGGGACAAGCACTGGAAACATAACCTGCTTGTGAATTATTATTTATGGGCTTGTGAATTCACGGGTCACTTGCAATGACCTCCAGGGGCTCCACTGGACCATGAAAGATACCTCTGTGGAATGATTGCAAATGAAAGATATTTGGAATTTAAAGATGAAACACAATGGCCAGGTCTGACACCTACAGTTTTATTCAGTTCATATTCAGTTCATAAATTTAATCCCCCCAAAAAAGATTTCTAAGAACTATCAAATTGTTGTATATTTTGATAGCACCCAATCTATTTCAAAGAATCAGTTTACACAAAGAGATATGATGCCACAGGATAACATAAATATTAGGCAAAGAAAAAAGGGCTACAGTAAAATGACTATAAGAAGTAAAAAAAAAAATAGTATTTCCCAAAATATATGTCAGATGATCCCACATTATTGCCAGAAACTAAAGTTTCTATTAGCCTCACAAAAACTAAAAGCAAGTTTAAAAATCCACTGTAGACACAAACTATATACTGTCCATTTTTAGCAGTATAATTTTACTCAGTACTGAGATCTGTGATAAAATTCTCCTTAAGCTATAGGTTAAGGGTTCTCTGTAAGAGGGGGCTCTGTGAGATTTTAATGATCATCATCCTCAGCCACATTCTTATAACCAATATTATAATTGATTCTTTAATACACCTCAATAAAGTATATCTTTAACATCAACTGCAATTTAGTCAAAGCAATTTTTTTAAAAATTTTACTTTATTTTTTATTTATTCCTCTCCCCTCCCCGCCCTTGTGCTCACTGTCTGCTTTCTGTGTCTATTCGCTGTGCATTCTTCTGTGTCTGTTTGTTCTTTTGACTTCTCTTTAGGAGGCCAATCGCTTGAGCCCCCTCAGCTCCCTGGTTTGTTGTGTCTCTCTTTTTTTCCTCTGTGTCTCTTTTTTGTTGCATTATCTTGTTGCATCAGCTCTCTGCATAGGCCAGCTCTGCCGCACGGGTCAGCTTGCCTTCACCAGGAGGCCCCAGGGATCAAACCCAGGACCTCCCATATGGTAGACAGGAGCCCAATCACTTGAGCCACATCTGATTCCCTCAAAGCAATCTTAAGAGGGGTTAAAGTGATGTAGTTCAGATACTCATCCTTCTGAACAACATTTTGTTCATTCAAGAATGAAATGTCAACTATATAGAAGAAAATGAATAGTATATTACTAAGATTATCCTCCATAAATATTATTTCTTACAAGCAGGTTTTTTACTGTAACCATAGGGCAGAGGCAGATGTATTCTGATGATCAACTGAACAGAGTATAGAGCTGATAATCTAAAAGAATGCCATTAATAAATGTGTTGTTTATTTTAGTCTTCATTTACTGCTTCCTAAACTGAAGCTACAACAGGCTGAATGAAGCAGGAACGAGCCTGCATGTTGCTCAAGCTGGGAAAAGTCAAGAAACAGAAGAAACAGAGGAAATACAGTAGGAGCTCAAATAGGGACTGCTAGATTTTTAATAGTCTTAAGGCCATTTGTACCAAAAATTACTTTGTTCTCCCTTCCATCCTGTAGCACCACTGCTATATCAATTCCATATTCTATCAAAAACATGGGACATTCTAGTATGTATAAAGAGATTTGAAAGAGCCCATCAATTCCAGATTTCTTTTGAATCCACTCTCCCCAGGAAGCTAGAGGGTAGAAAATAAATCTTATTATGTTATTCCCTTTCTTAAGTCATGGAGAGTTTGAGAACCTGAGGAAAGCTGTGAGCTCTCTATCCTGCCTGCACCCTCCAGCCTGCTCATTACTCAAAACACCCCACACACATTATTTTGTGCAATTTTGGAAGGTTAACCAAAATCTGGCTAATCAAATTTGGATGGTTAAAAACCAGACTAAGAACCCTGGTTTTTAAAGACTGCTCTTAGGGGGAGTCTAGACCTTTGAAATGGCCTGTAGAGTTCTCCAGCTAGGCTGTGTCCCTGTCTGCCTCTTCAGCTTCATCTCCTGCCATTTCTTCTACCCATAACATCTCAAAATATTTGTTCCTTAAAACATGCCATGCTGTTTCATATCAAGGATATTTGATTCTTCTCTTTCATCTGTTCTTACCTATCTCGTCTTCTTGGTGAACAATCACAGGATCTTCAGAGCCAGCTCTGAAAATTAGTGCTCATTAGTTGCCTCCATCTACCCCCCAGAATTACTCACCTGCTTTTTTGCCCACAGAATATTACACAGACTTCTTTATAGCATTGGTCACTCTCTGTTGTAATTATTTGTTTACACATAGGTCTCCTATTTTGGAAAATGACTTTTAAAAACATTTTTCAGTCCCTTCAGAGGCTTGCTATGGGAGCTGAGACTCTGAGAAGTACTTTTCATATCAAATGTTTTTAGAGATTCCAAAGCTAAGAAGATTCTGGAGCATGTCCCTTGCAGAAAATTGATTTGGCCAAACATCATAATGTGTTAAAGAGGAATATTTACAAGGAATCTAATTTAATTAAGTTACATGCCCTATAATTAAACCATAGACATAATAATTACTAGTTTGGAAGTGTTACAGGAATTTCTAACACCATAAGATTTTGTAGAATAGCTTGTTTTTTTCCCCATTTTCAAAACACAAAATCATCAGTCAAATTAGTTGAAATATTTGGCAACTGGATCATGGATTGATGACTTTATTTTCTTTCACACTTGAGGAATAAAATCTTTGCTCAAAATATTGCAGTCTGTTGTGTGTTGTAACAGAGAAAAGAAGATATATCAGTATGTCACCTAACATGGTGGTTGGAACTGTATATAGCTCAGAAAATCATGTTCTTAAATCTAATTCTTTCCTGTGGGTGTAAACCTATTGTAAGTAGGACCTTTTGATGAGGTTACTTCAGCTAAGGCATGGCCCAGGGTGGACCTTATATATCTATCTATCTATATATATTTTATCCTCCCTCCCCCCTCCCCGTGGCTTTTTGCTTGCTGTCTGTTCTTCTTGTCCACTCATTGTGCATTCTTCTGTGTCTGTATTTATTTATTTATTCCCCTCCCCCCATTGCAGCTTGCTTGTTGTCTGTTCTCTATGTCCATTTGCTATGCACTCTTCTGTGTTTTTGCTTGTCTCCCTTTTTGTTGCATCACCTTGCTGAGTCAGCTCTCTGTGGCACTGGTGAGCCGGGAGGCACTCCGCAGCACTTGTGGGCAAGCCTGCCTTCACAAGGAGGCCCCAGGATGAGAACCCGGGGCCTCCCATATGGTAGATGGAAGCCCGACTAATTGAGCCAAAGTTGCTTCCCCCAGGGTGGATCTTAATCCTCTTGCTTAATCCTTTGTAAGAGAAAAATTCAGACAAAGAGAGGGAAAGTCACAGAAGAAGCTGAAAGCAGCAAAATCTGGAAGAGAAGAGAGAGACCAGCAGACACCGCCATATGCCTTGCCATGTGGTAGAGGGGTCACCAACAGATTTGGTACCAAGAGTGGAGTGCTGTTTTGCAAATGCCAAAATGTGGAAACAGCTTTGGAATTGGGTAGTGGGTAGAAGCTGGAAGTATTGTAAGTTGTTTAATAGAAAAGGCTTAGCTTGCTTTGAAGAGATTGTTGGTAAAACTAGGGATGCTAAAGCCACTTCCAATGAAACCTAAGAGAGAAATGATGAATGTGTCATTGCAAACAGGAAGAAGCATGACCATTGTTTTAAAGTGGTAGAGAACTTGGCAAAATTAACACCAGGTGTCAGATGGAAGGCAGAATTTGGAAGTAATGAGCTTGGATATTTAGCTGAGGAGATTTACAAACTAAAATTAGAATGTACAGCCTGGTTTCTCCAAGAAGATTATAGGAAAATCTGAGAGGAAAGTGATAATCTGAGACCTGAACTCCTGGGAACAATGAAATAGAAACTGATGGTTTGGAAATATCTGAGCTTCTGGAAAGTGAGTCTCCAGAGAATAGTACTTCATGTGAACAAGGAACTGGTCAGCAATTTCTGTGCAACTCAGAATTAGAGGTCCATTTACATGGAAAGGATTTGTGACAAGTTCTTTTCTTTGATTAGTTGGAATCCTGTGTTTTAGATGTGAAACTGACAAGTGTTTTTGCAAACTCTTTATGAACCGAAACACTGCTATTCTGGACTAAAAGGGACAGACTGAAGGAAACATTACTTCAAAGGCAGAACCAAAGAAGTTGAGGTTTGGGCTGAAGCCATCTTCTCAAGCCAAGAGAGCAAGCTCCCCCATATGTGTGGAATGAGTGGGTATGCCCAGGCACCTGGAGAAGGTTGGCCTCCCACCTCATTGTTCAGAAAGGATGCTACCACCCCAGTTTTCTCAGATGCATGGAGGATTGCAGAGAACCCAGCTACTACCCCAATGTTTGAAAAGGGTGGAGCCTAGAGTCTGGCCATCATCCTGATACTTGACTAGGGTGGAACCTTCATCCCAGTATTTGGGAAGAGCAGCACCTCAGTATTTGGAGAGAGCATGGCTGCTGTGCAAGCACTTGGAAAGAGTAGAGCTACTGCTCCATCAGATCCAGAGGACAAAACGTCATTCCGTAGGTGACTCTCAGGACTCGAAATCTAATGGGGTATGTGCTGCTGGGTTTCAGAATTCTTTGGGACCCATGACTCCTGTTTTCCTTCCAATTTATCCCTTCTGGAATGAAAATGTTTATTTTATGCCTGTCCTTCCTTTGTATATTGGAAGCAGATAACTTGTTCTCTAGGTTTCACAGTTGTACCAACAGAGGGGAATTGTACTTCAGTCCAGGCCACATCTATAACTGATTCTGATGAGACTTTATACAAAACACTGCACTGAATTGCTGCTGGTAGACAGAATAATAGTTAAAAATTTAGAAAAATCCATGAAAAAAAATTAAGAATAAAAAATGAGAAAACTTATAAAAACTGAAATGTTAAGAGAATGGATAGGCAAAACCAAGCCTTTACATACCCTCTTTGAATTTTCATTTAGACAAGTTGAGAAGGGGTGGGGGAGGAAAGGTATAAGTTCCAACTATGTATCTAAACTCTACCACAGGGAACTAACTCAAGCCCAGAGGCAAATGCCCATCCTGGCAGACGCCAGGCAGGTTCCTGGGACTGGAGCTGGTTTGGTCATCAGTGGATAACTTGGTTGGCCATGCGCAGTTAGAAACAAGGAAACCAAGTGCCACAGCAGGCCCGAGGAGAATTCTAAGGGTACATCTTAATGTGGCTTCTCATCTGAAATGTAAGGTGGTCAATAAATAAGATATGAAACCAGAATTCAGAGTGGGGTACACGGAGAAAGGGAGCAGAAGACAGAGGCCCCGTGAAAAGGGGGAAGGAGGATCCAGACTGGGCTGTGCACAGGACTGAGGAAACCAGCCTTCGTATGAGATTGTCTACAAGGTGTTTGCTGCATTGCCTGGGTCCTAGGCCTAGTGTCAGGATGGACTTTACATGTTAGGCACTACAATTTTGCAGATAAAGAAACAGCTTTAGAGAATTTAGGAAAGTTACTCAAATGTCACACAATTCCCTACTGATGAAGGTAGGAGAGTAGAGATGAGGGTTAGAGAGGGAAATGAAGTGTTGAGCAGGACTAGTTGAGAGGCATTCTTTAGAGACAGGGAACACTGAGAGTATACGATATCTTGCAAGGCAAGATAGACAGTGCCCCTGCAGAGGCATTTTAGGGGATAAACCTGATACAGGCTTGTGAGAGCAAAGCACTCACTAACTCTTTTTACAGGATTATTCCATTGCTTTAAAATTCTCCTGGAAATGTTGACCTGTTAGAGGGGATTCTAGAGTAGTGTGAATAAAACATCGCTTTGTTTTTTAAAGATTTATTTTTATTTATTTCTCTCCCCTCCCCCGCCCCTCAGTTGTTTGTTCTCTGTGTCCATTTTGCTGCATGTTCTTCTTTGTCCGCTTCTGTTTTTGTCAGCAGCACAGGAATCTGTGTCTTTTTTTGTTGCGTCATCTTGCTGCGTCAGTTCTCTGTGTGTGCGGCACCATTACTGGGCAGGCTGCACTTTCTTTCGCGCTGGGCAGCTCTTCTTATGGGGTGCACTCCTTGTGAGTGGGGCTTCCCTACGCGGGGACACCCGTGCGTGGCACGGCACTCCTTGCGCGCATCAGCACTGTGCATGGGCCAGCTCCACACGGGTCTAGGAGGCCCGGGGTTTGAACCACAGACCTCCCATGTGGTAGACGGACGCCCTAACCACTGGGTCAAGTCTGCTTCCTAAAACATTGCTTTGGATTCAACTGTTTGCTCTACCTAAAAGTAATATCTACAATTTTTGAAGTCTTAATAAGGTGCTAATTATGTGTGTGTGTGTGTGTGTGTGTGTGTGTGTGTGTGTATGGAGACAGGGAGAGGGAGAGAGAAAAAGAAAGTTTTATTTTATTTTTGGAACAAAGCATAAATGCTGTTGGTATTGTTGTTACCATTATTGCTACTTCCATTTTAAAGTTGAGTAGACTGAAGCTTAGGAAGATCATATTACCTGCCCAAGGTCAGACAGCTAGTAACTGGCACCTGGATGTTTACAATGTAACCACATCCCTTTACTGCCTCTGCGACCTGTAAATTACTGTCCTTGCTGAGCTTTAAATTCCTTGCATTAAATGGAGACCATAATTCCGCCTCCCTGTTTTGCTCTGTGGTTTAAATGATATGATGTATGGGAAGACCCTCACCAGGGTGCCTTCCCTGCTCCTCACGGCAGGGTAACGCCGCTTCAGATGCAAGCCCAGTCAAGCCTCTCCTAGCTTCAGGATCCGTACTGCTTATTAAAAATAAAGTCTGCCCTCCTAGTGGAGGTGGTGTGGTGGGGGTGCAGAGAGGCGTCGTGTCTCAGTCTGAGGAGTGTGATTGTCTTCTACCTGCTCACCTGGAGATGCGTGTGAAAACGTCTGCTGCCTGGGGTGAGCAGGCACCTGCCGTGTTGACCAGCTCGGGGCTTGAGGCACGTGTCATCCCAGGCGGTTGGGTTCTGAGGCCGGGAGCACGCGTGCGTCGCCTAGGGCGGTGAGGTGATGAGAGGTACTTTGCGCCCCACTATTTGTGCCTTTTAAGGAACCTATTCAGAAATTATAAACAATCTCAAACCTACCGCCTGAATCTACAGCCTGGGGACCTAAGAGGTGGGAGAAAGGAACTAGTTTGGAATAAAGGACTTTAGTCTTCCTTTTGCTTCCTGACGAGCCAAGTCCAAGCTAATTTTGCAGCTTTTCCCTCTGGGACAACTTGTTTGAAAAGACAGCAAAGGTAGGAAAGAACTGTTTCTTATTCAAACCCTAAGTGTTTCAAGGGTTCTCCTTAAGTGGTAAGACAGACACGCTCTCACCACACACGGGTACATAAGCACGTGTGCGCATGCACACACACACACACACACACACACACACACTGGATAACTAGGAATCAAATGCCACACTATGACCCTGACATCGTAAGAACCTCATCAGCCTTCAGCATTGTGTACATACCTGAAAACATAGATTTAGCAATCAGACATCGCTCATATAAGTGCCCATTTCTGCCACATATGACTTTTGGCCTGTTTCTAAGTCACTGTCCTCAGAAAAGGGTATTTCCCTGTCCTGCATCGAGTCTACGTGGTCATGATCCTCCCATCATCAGACGCTATTAGGTTTTGTCCCTGCACCCTTTCACTGGTGTCCCCAAACATTAACCTCCTGAGAGCTCACAGAATACATAGGTATATGTAATTGGCTTTACCAAATTAAATGAGGAGCTTGTGCAAAAAAATTTAACAATTTAAAAACAGATGTCAAAATATATGAGATTAGTATAATTGTGAAATGTTATATGTTATCAAATTCTATTTTGAATGTACATTATACAGATCATTTGCATGTATGCATAATCTTTTAGAAATGAACTTGTCTGCTTGGTTAATGAGGGGGAAAACATATTCAGAGCTCTATTCTTTAGCTCTGAATATGTTGCCAGCTCTCTGGCTGGTCAAACTTGGATGTCCTTCTTATGAAACACCATACTTCTATTTGGATCTGATGAATTCATGAATCAGTGAATTATCTCTTAAGATAGGAAGGAACCAAGGTACCATATCTGGAAGCTGGGGTCCAGTGTGATGCTGAAACCATCAGAGAGGCTGTGTTGTAAGAGAAGGCGGATGAGGTGTAAGGTGGGGCCTTGCACTCAAGTCAGCCCTTCAATGTGGGTTGGCAGAGAGAATGAGGGCATGAAGCAAAGCTTTGCAGGGACTATGGAGACCGAGTAAGAGTGAAGAGTAAAGGTGTGCTGCAGAGATCGGGAGGTCCTTTCTGAAAAAAAAAAAGGTGACTTTTTATGGTGTTTCTGTGGCCTTCAAATGGTTAGAATGAAGCAATTACTATCCATGGTATTTTCTGATCAATAACACATGTCTAGGAATTGCTCCTCCACACAAACCTATGAATGCAGTCAAAACTGCTCTGTTTTAATTTTCCCTTGCCACTTAGGCACTGTTAATTGGTCCAGGGAAGGGGCTTTGTCACAAACTGGCCATGAATCCCCTCCCCAGGACCTTTGGATTTGGGATTGAAAGTCTAAGAGTCATGTTCCAGATCTATCTTGGATATGTTTCTTGTTCTGTATATCAGGGAAGAGAAGGGAGACAGTCTTCAGAGAGAGAAAATAATGGACAGATACACAAAAAGAATGAAGATGAGAGATGGAGAGAGAGAGCCCTGATTAAATTGGATTATCATGAGATATTACAATATTGCTAAAATGTTTGTAGTTATTGTGGTTTTGGTTTTTGTTGGTTTTGTTTTTGTTTTGTTTTGCTGATTGTTTAAACTTGTTCAAGTTGAATTTCAACTATTGAAATTAAAAACGGTCTAGCTCTAACGAAGCTAACCAAATGTCACATTAGAGCCTGCTGAAATCATTCTCTTCACTGGGGCTGCCTTCCTCCTTCCACTTTCCCTGTCGTAGTCCATGCATCAAAATTTCCCCTCTCTGAGGCAGTCTCCCTCAGCATACCTCCTTTCCCTGATATTGGATGTCTGGGATGTGTCTAGCATGGGCAGCCTGATTAAATGCTTAGTAGGTTGAAAAATAAAGGACTTTTCGCATTTTGTATTTTCTTTATATTGAAGTTGGCCAATCCAACTTCTGTAAGCAATTTTTGCGTTTAACTTGGAGTCAGATTAGTTATGTATTAAAACAGCAGAATGCTGTATCCCCAAAAGCACTTCTTCAATGTCTTATAGTAAAGACTTCCATTATCACTGTATATAGAAACAATATTTTATTAGGAATATTTCCACCTACCACATGAGCATGTATAGACAAACTGCTTTTTGCCAGATGGGAGTCTAGTTTTACACTTTTGAAAGACAAGGGAACTCAGAGAGAACTCAAATGGTGTGCTTGGTTTAATTGTTTAAATAAAGCTTGGATAACTGTATTTGGCTTTTAGATTCTACCAAAAACATTACTCAGGATGGCACATTATCTCAGCCAAATTTAAAAATGGCAAAAACACTGGTCTGAGAAAGAGCACACTTGTGCATTCATGCATGCACACACATACACACACACGGGTACACACACACTCTCCCTCTCCGCTCTGGCTGGGTCTGTAGCAGCTGCTGGAGCTAGTGCTGAGTGTTGACAATAGCAGAGGCGACACAGCAGACGGTCAGCACATTCACTCAAATGTCAGGCAGTGGCATCATTAACATAGTGCAGTGTCCAATAACTCCGAGCTCCCCACGGATGGGGACTGCGGAGGAATAATTACTTGTCCATCACATGTACTTCATCACTTCCAGATTAGATTTTACTAATCCACCGCTTTATTTTCACAGTAATCTCATTACTACAATGGTGTTTCTTTTTTTTGTCTTTTTAACACCTTGGAAGATTTATTGCTTCAAGCCAATAACAAGATTTAGTGATTGTCAAAGGACACATTATTTTAAGATTTAGACTGATGTGAGTGAGGCTGTAGAAATGCATTCCTCCTCCTTTCCCCTCCCCCACACCCCACGAAAGATTTTAGGGTAAAAAGGAAATTATATCTCCATGTCTTGATTTCCCTTTTCACAATAATATAAGTAAAACTATATTAAGGATTGTTGCTGATTATCTGGAAAGGAGAAGTAGGGTCAACTGTCATCACACACAGTCTTTGCTTATAAAGATGTAGCTAGGAAAAAAATGTCATCTATTCTCAGTGGACACTTTGCCTCATATATTCAATTTATTCTTCCCTAATAATCAGATAAAATGAACATTCTTGATGTTTTTTTCTCCATTCATGCTAGTCTAAAGAAGATGAAGTTAGAGAATGTCAAATGATTTCTTCCTCAAAGATGCTGTACCATGTCAAGAGATACAGATTCTAAGCCATGCCAGACAGGAATTCTTTTGTTCTTAACAGGGCTAATCTAACACAGCCTGGTTATTTAATTGACTAAAAACTTCATATCAAGGAAAACAAGACAAATTATTATGGAAAACTACCAAAAACCAATATCTTGCTCTTAGATTTCTTTTATTATCTTATTATACACACTTATACATACTTTATACAATTTTCACTCCTTTTATTTCCATATTAGAGTCATAAATGTGTGATTAATTATTGGAAGACTGAATGAATGCTAACAGATATATAATTAGAATAATTATTTACATTCCCTGTCAAAGAGATTTTTTTTCTACTACAGAAACATTTCACTTGCAGGAAATAAAATTCACACAAAAGTTTGATTCTAAAATGGGACAGAGATTGTGCTAGGCATTGGGATTAAAAAGATAATCATAGGGAAGCAGACTTGGCCCAGTGGTTAGGGCGTCTATCTACCACATGGGAGGTCCGCGGTTCAAACCCCCGGCCTCCTTGACCCATGTGTAGCTGGCCCATGGGCAGTGCTGATGCGCGCAAGGAGTGCCCTGCCATGCAGGGGTGTCCCCCGCATAGGGGAGCCCCACGCACAAGTGTGCCCTGTAAGGAGAGCCACCCAGAGCGAAAGAAAGTGCAGCCTGCCCAAGAATGGTGCCACACACACGGAGAACTGACACAATAAGATGACGCAGCAAAAAGAAACAGATTTCTGTGCCACTGACAACAACAGAAGCCGACAGAAGAACACGCAGCAAATGGACACAGAGAACAGACAACTGGGGTGGGGTGGGGGAGAGAAACAAATAAAAAATAAATCTTTTAAAAAAAAAGATAATCATGATCAGCATGCTTTCTGCACTCAAACAAATAAAAAGTAGTGGGAGAAACAGATGGATGATAATTATTTACTACAATGAGTGAACTACAGGGTACAATAGACAAACTCTCCTTGAAAATATGAGTAAGGTTTATCTTTGAAGAAGGCTTGATATTTGCAGTCTTTCTAATTCTCTCTTCGGGGATCCACCTGTCATTTGGGCCATGCCTTTTCTGCTTACTCCTAGGAATTTGTGAACTAATTAGCCCCATATAGCCTATACTCAAGATATTAGAAAGTATCTTCATTCTGGGAAAGGGAATAGAGAGCTCTGATTTGCAAGAGCCAACTTCTGGTCCTCAGTGTGCCAGTAATTGATTCTTGGATCTGGGAGGAGCTCCCAATGTTTCCAGTCTTCAGTTTCTGTGACCATGTAGTGAGAAGTTGAATTAACGTGCCCCTATGGATGTTTAGAGTTCTGAAAGTTCATGATCTAAGTTAGCTTTCCTGAAATTATCTCTTCTGCATTTTCACAAGATATTTTTGAAGAACAGTTGTGGCAGATTGAATTGTGTACCCCGATTTAGATATTTTCTTAATCTTAATCATCATTACTGTGGGTATGAACCCATTGTAAATAGGACTTCTTGAATATATTATTTTTAGTTAAGGTTTGACCCAATTGAATGAGAGTGGGTCTTAATCCTGATTACTGGAGACCTTAAAAGAAGATCTGGAGGTCACAGAAGCAAGAAAGGAGGACAGTGCCATGTAATGTGAGGAGGAGATGCAAGGCAAGGAACCCCGAAGATTGATGCAAAGCCAGCATCAAAATGCTATTGATACCGGGAGGAAGCATGCTTTCTAGACCCCAGAATAATGAGATAATAAATTCCAGTTGGTTAATCCAAGCCCATGTGTGGTATTTATGATAGTGCCTGGCAAACAAAGACAGCAATCAAGACCCAAGCAAAAGGGAAGGAGCATAATACAGGAAATTATCAATAATTTAGTACCTGTTGTATGGCATTGAGACGTCACACAAAAAAATAGAGGTAGAGACTACATCCTTAGTGTATTCTGCAGGATTTACTAACCTGCATACAGTAATATATATATGGCAGAGCTGAGATCCAAACATGATGCTTAAAGATTGGGTCACTAATGATGGCATTTCTGGTGCATAGAAGTATAGGATTAATAATTCCAGACTATTGTGAGTTAAACTGTGTGTCCCCCTGTATTAGTCAGCCAAAGGGGTGCTGATGCAAAATACCAGAAATTGGTTGGTTTTTATAAAGGGTATTTATTTGGGGTAGGAGCTTACAGATATCAGGCCATAGAGGATAAGTTGTTTCCCTCACCAAAGCCTATTTTAACATATTGGAGCAAGATGGCTGCCGACTGCTGTGAAGATTCAGGCTTCCTGGATTCCTCCCTTCCAGGATCTTGCTTCTTTCTGGGCTCAGGGTTCCTCTCTTCCTGGGGCTTCAGCTTAAGGCTTCAGCATCAAACTCCAATATCAAAACTCCAATATCAAAAAACCTCAACTCTGTTCTTTTCCACGCCTTTTATCTGTGAGCCCCATGCACCAAAGTGTGGGGACTCAACCCCCTACTTGATTCCTACTGAATCCAACATAATCTCATATGCCCAGAGGAAAAGACCAGTTTACAAACATAATCCAATATTTCTTTTTAGAATTCATCAGCAATATCAAACTGCTATACCCCCCAAAAAAGAAATGTTTGAACTCCCAACCTCTAGTAGCTGTGAATATGGCCATTTTTGGAATTAGATATATTCAAGTTAAGATGAGATCATACTGAGTAAGGATAGACCCTAATCCAACATAAATGGGATCTTTACAAGAAGAGAAGAACAGACACAGGGAACAAGGTCATGTGCGAACAGAAGCAGAGACTTCAGGGATGCATCTACAAGCCAGCGAATACCAGGAGTTGCAGGGAAACACCAGAAGCTGTAGGAAGCAAGGAAGGATTCTCCCTGACAACCTCAGAGGGAGGATGTCCTTGGAAGCATTATGAGGCCCAGCCTCCAGAACGATGTGAAAATGAGCTGCTGTTGTTGTAAGCCACCTACTTTACGACACTCTGTTACAACATCCCTAAAAACTAAGACAGGGGCAGAGAAGACTTCCTGGAACCTGAGGACAGACCATTTCCTTATGGTTGACCCTATACATAGGAAACGACCATGTTTGTGAAGAACAAAACAAAACTGAAAAATTAAACAAATAAACAAACAACAACAAAAGCCATGGGAAGCCTTCAATCCAAAATGCCACTTCTCATATCAACAGAATAATGTATAATCAGAGGGCTTTCTGGGATCTGATGAGAGAGGAGGACCATTCAAACTGGTTAGACTTCCCGTAGTTACCCTACCATCTGCAGCCCCAACAAAAGAGTTGGCTTCATCTTTCTTTTCTCTGGTTGCTATGGTAATACAGCTGAGTTCTTTTATACATTTCTGCCTTCAATAAAACATGTTACCTAGAAAATGATTGTTTTTGCCCAACCTCATGAGTTGGTGGTGACAACTTTTTGAGCTGCCAGCATCTAAGTAAGAGTGGCAAAGTCAGAACAGGGAAGAGGTGCATGTCAGAGGTCTGTGAGAGATAGCAGTGATGTCAGATGCTAGCTACCTAGACCTGACAGCTGCCTGAGGTGTCAGAACTGGAGGAGACTAAACTGCAGGCAGGGCCAAGGAACCAGGGTAGCTGGACAGAAAGTACAAATGTGAAGATTCAGAGTTCTGTTAAATTGAGTAGTCCTTGAATAACTGCAGCCCTAAAAACACATCCTAAGTTTTCTTAAAGGCACAGTATTTTTCTTTTTAAATAAACTTTTTTTGAATGATATTAGAACTATGGAACAGCTGCAGAGGTAATAGAGTGTTCCTGTATACCCACTGTATTCATTTTCTCTGGCTGCCACAGTAATTTACCACAAATTTGGTGACTTAAAACAACTCAGATTTATTTGTACTGTTCTGGAGGTCAGAAGTATGAGATGGTTCTCACTGGGTAAAATCAAGGTGTTAAGGCTGTTTTCCTCTGGACGGTCTAGAGGAGAAGCCATTTTCCAGCCTTTTCAAGCTTTCAGAGGCTCCTTCCATTTTTTGGCTTGAAGCCTCCTTCTGTCTTCAAAGCCAGCAAATTATCTTCAATGGTCAGTCAAATCTTTCTTCTACTACATCAGCTGACATTGATGCTTCTGACTCATTTAAGGTCCCTTGAGTTATATTGTCCTCACCTGGATAATCCAGGATTATCTCCTATCTTAAAGTCAGTTTATTAGCCACCTTATTTCCATTTGCAACCTTCATTCCCCTTTGCCATGTAGTTTAACATATTCACAGATTGTGGGAATTAGGATGTAGACATCTTTGGGAGGTAATTATTCTGTCTACCACACCCTTTACCCAGGTTGTCCAATTGTTAATATCTTATATTACCAAGGTACTTTGTCAAAACTAAGAAACTGTTATTGGTTACCATTGGGGACTGAATCATGTATAATATTTTTCACTTATCTTCTTGAATTTAGTGTCAGTTTTCCCATTTATGGATTTATTTTGATGTACTATGATTTATTTGAATATTTACCAATAAATAGGCATTTAGTTTATTTCCAAGTTTACTACCTTGCATGTAATTATAGCTAAAACTTTGTCAACATGGTTAATTATTTCCTTAGGATAAATTCTCAGTGGAAACATTTCTAATATGTTATATTATATCTGGTTAACAATACCCCAAAGTCTCAGAGGCTTAAAGCCTCTGAGATACAAGTTCATGATACGAGTCATCAGGGCTTGCTTGGGCTCTGCTCCACGTCACCTTCATGCTGGGACAAGGCTCACAGAGCAGTCACTATCTTGGACAGGGACCACAGCAATGGGAAGACAGTAATGAAGCATATGATGTCTCGAAGTTTCTTTATGGCTCACATTCATTGGTCAAAGCACATCATAGGGCAACATCTGTCTTTAAGGAGTCAAGGAAGTTTAATAATCCTGTGGAGAAAGACTCATTGTCAAATGGCCCTCTGGAATGTTTGTACCAGGTTATATTTATACTATATGAAAGTGGCGATCTCCCTACAGTTTTGTCAATACTGCATATTATCATATTCTTATATTTGCCAACTCGGCAGGAGTAAACAGTATTCATTATTCTTTTAAATTTTACATTTAGTTGGTTATTAATGAAGAAAGCCCAATTTAAGTTTGGCTTTGCAATTAATATATGTTGTGCCCTTGGACAAGTTAACTGATTTCTTTAGCTTAGGTCTAGTTATCTATATAATGGGGAGAATAATGGAAATTTATATATGATTGAATTATGGTAAAGATTAAATTTGGTAACATATGGAATTACTTTGTAAATTACAAAAGGGTTTTAAAGGAGTAATTCATTTCAGAGTCATCTGTATATTATTGGATGTTAAATCTAGTACTTAAACAACACAAAAAAGAGCTACAGTAATATTATGTACTGAAATGTAAAGAATGACGGGGGCATTATAATCAAGAAAAGGTATGTCCTGTGTATACCAGTGATAATTTCTCCAATTGCTAAATGATTATAATGCTTAACCTGCAGGACTGTTGTCGGGATGGATTCAATGAAATAATTTATGCATAGTATAGGATAGATATTGAAAATATTTATTATTAATACAAATATAGCAGTGATTGTGGCAGAGCGGGGGGATTCCAACCTCGCTCAGGCCCAGGAGTCGGGGGGCTGCTCCAGTCGAACCGCCGGCGGGGGGTGCTCCGGGCGGAGCACCGGCTCTCCAGGTGTGGGGGACGCGCGGTTAGGAAAGAACGACGGAGACTGCTTGAGCGCAAGAACAGGTCTGCTTTATTGCGGAAGTACACTTGGTTATATAGGCAGGGAAGGGGGTGGAGTATGAGGGGGAGAGCAGGGCGGAGGGGTGGCGGCGGATTGGCTAAAACTGGAGGGGCAGACCTCTGGTAATACGCCGTAAGCAGTTACTGGGGAAGAGGGCAGATTGTAGGTTGGTAATATGGGCGGGACTGGCGGGAAGGGTGGCGGGGGCTGGAAGGGGAGGAGGGGTGGAGAAAGGCGGCAACAAGTGATAAAAATACTTGTTGAGTAAACTATATAATCATTTGAAAACAACCTTAAACTTCTAAAATCAATGTTCAATGTTCTAAGTGTTTTTAAACTTATCTGTATCTTCTGTGCACTTCTCTTTATGTTGGGGACTGTTAATACTGTGCTTATACCTTTATCTAAAGTGGCATTTATTTTTCTAGCTGTTCATATGCTGGTTGAGCCCTGAATCTCAGCAGAGTTGCAGCCAACACTTACTCTTCAGTTCATCAGACTTCCCCAGGTAAACTAACAAAAGGATGATGATGGACAATTCCCATCCCAAAAAAAAACAGAGTGTCTTCAACTGCAAACAAGACAGTTCCATCCATCTGCCCCATAGGATCTAAGCCCCTTCCCAATCAGAAGCAGAGTGGTCATGACCATCCCAAAATCTGTAAGGTTGAGGAATGAATAAACATAAGGGGGGAATGCTACTATGGACTAAAGTAGACTTATTATTCTAGTAATGGAAGAATTTCTAACACTGATATAAAGGCAGTGACGAGGGGAAGGAGAGGGAAGAATAGGTGTAACTCGGGCATTTTTTTGGGACATTGGAATTGTTCTGCATGATATTTCAATGATGGATACAAGTCAATATACATTTTGTCAAAATCTATAAATTGTGTGGTGCAAAAGTTAATACATAATGTAAACTGTAGACCATGGTTAGTAGCAATGCTTCAAAATGTTCTCTTCAGTTGTAATAAATGTACCAAACTAATGAAAGATGTTGTTAATGGGGGAAAGTGTGGGAAGGAGAGGAAGTGAGTTATATGGGAATCCCCTATATTTTTCATGTAACATTTATGGAATCTAAAGATCCTTTAAAAAATAAAATAGCATTTATCAGGCATTGCGCCAAATTATCTTTGAAGAAGAGGTAAATGATATTAACTAGAGATCTTTTATCCTTTATATGCACCGTCAGTGAAAAGAGAACTACTGACTTTTTCATGCTTCATTTGACTTTGGTTACTTTCCACTGCAGGTACAGAGGGATACATTCTTCACTGTAATTTTTCTGATTTTCCTTTCTTTTGATATTTTAATGTGTTGGTGCAGATCACAGGCGGCAAAGGTAGAAACAAAAATGTAGTATTTGTCATAGCAACCTGGAAATCTAAGACAGTGAGTTTAAGTAATTTGCCTAAGACTACAGCTGGGGAGTGGCAAACCCAAGGCTAAAACACAGAGATCATAAGCCTGCAGAAATCACTGTGCTATAGGCTACCCCAATAAAATGGCATTTTGGGGGTAAAAATAAATAGAATGTTGGTAAAGATTGCATATACAGGGTGAGAGAGAGTTAAAAATCACTCCAAGTTTTGAACCTGGATAAAGTGGAAAATGTAGATTGTTTCATGTAGCTGAAGTTTGTATGTTTTCATTGATGTATAATATTCTACTACATGAATATACTACATTTTATTTAACAATTCTGTTTGATTAACATTTTGTGTGATGCTTCCAATCTGAGGTATTCAAATCATACTTTTATAAACTTTCTTATGTATCTTTTGCTATATACATTTCTATTATTTCTGTTGGATATATATACACACATATGTACGTCTTTTTTATGCATATATATATCTCCTATCTAAAAATATTTAGGCTGCTTAAAAATAAATTTTGGGATGAATAAAGAAGGAAGCAGATATAGAAGCAAACGTCGAGGAAGAGTATGACTTTCTAACAAATTTTAAAAAGTAAAATGATCAGATGTATTTTTTTAGAACAATAGTGTAAAGAATGGATTGTATTAATAAAAGGGAGGTGAGTTAGAGGACAATTTGAATGATCCAAGTAGAAAGTGATGAGATCTTTGGCTAGGGGAAGGCAGTGGAAAAAATTAAAGTATTTAAGGTCCATCTCTGGGACCAAGTGATTAACTGGCTATGAGAGGGTAAAGGAAGAGGAGACAAACATGATGATTTGAGCACTTAAGTGGGTGGTATTCAGTACTGAGACTGGGAACACTGGAAGAAGAGAAAATATTTGGGAAATGTTGAAATCATGGGTTTATCTTCGGGCATCATGAGTATGAGAAAACTTTCAGAAAGAGGATGGAGCTGAGTATGAAAGGATAAGTAGAAACCAGACCAATGGACAGTTAAACAACAAATGTTCCATCTCACCTTCTGAGTAGAAGAGGCTGCTTGTGCATGTGTGTGTATGTATATATTTGGGATGTAGGATGGGACTCAGCAATCAACTTAACTAAAGCAGAAGTTAAATGTGGAGGTAAAGTGGAAAATAATTTATTTGCGTTCATATTGTTCTTAAAGTTCAGGAAATAGTAAAGAAAGTCTTTCTTCTCTGTGCCATACTTTTTTTTCTCTTCCATCACTCCTGTTCAAAAACCTCAGAATCATAAAATTATGTTCCTCAAAGAGTCCTTAGAGGTTATTCTTTCCAGTTTCTTTGATTTTATGACAAAATTGAAACTGTAGAAAGCTAAGTGATGTGTTCAAAGTTCAGAATTAGGTTAATGCAGAGCCAGGATCAGGATCTAATTTCTCATGGCCACCCTCTCTTAGATATCTATATTGGCTTCTGGACTGGTTTCACCATGCTCAATCTCTCCATTTTTCAATCCTTATTACTTAAGGCTTCTGAAATCTTTGAAGACATCACTTTCTCTTCAAAAGCCTTCCATCCTTTCTCAGTGTCTGCAAAATAAAAACCAAACTCTTGAGGCTAATATCCAAGGCCCAACTACACAATAGCCTCATCTCTCATATCTATAATCCAGTCAAACAAAACAAACTTCCATTCTTCAAATACACCCAGGAATTGATTCTGCCAGTTCTTCATATTTTTCTGTCATAATCTCACTCAATTTCCAAAGCCTGTTATATATAGCAACTCCTCTGTGAAGACTTTCCTCAGTCCCCTAAATTATTTTCCCTTCTGAGGCTGTTTCCTTTTCATTGGAAAGGGGATTATAATACCAAACACATAGCGTTGTGATAAGGATCAAATTATATATGCAAAAGCACTGCCTGTGTAATGGGTCCTCAATAGCTCTTTCTGGAACTCTGTAACATTGAATGCTTACAGTTTTCTATTGTTCCTTTCCTGCTACCTTGTATTGCGTATGTTCTAAAGTTTTAGTTATGCTTGATTTAATCCCCTGACTATATCTTAAATATTTCAAGGATCATAAATTTTTTAGGTCTGGGACCTAGCCTCTTTCTTCTTTTTATTCTTAGGCTATAACACTCGATGTGGCACTAAATAGATGCTTTTAAATTTTTGATGTATTTACTTGAATTTATTAAATCCCCAGCACAATCTGCATTCTGTGCTTCTAGTCCTGAGAGCTGATCATTGCTGGAGGACAAAGTAACAAAATGAGGAAATTTGGGGCTGCAAACAATCAATCATCACACAGCTCTGAAAGCTGTCTTTCTGCCCCTAGGCAATACTCTATACATTTCTTTCCAGTAGCTGTTTAAATCCTCTCAGTTCTCCTCAAATCTCCTACCTCCTTATCTTCCCTTCACCTTCCCCTCCATTTATGATATATGGCATGCGCTCCTATTTCACAATGAAAATGGGAGCACTCATTCCTGTACTTTTATCCACCAACTTATCTATATTCTCCTGACAATGTTCCACCCCATCCAATTCTTACCTCTAATTTTGATTTCACAAAATTTCTCTCCTCTATATAAGACTAATTCCTTCAACGATGCTCTTGATTTTTAAATTTTCCCACTTCCTCAAATGTATTTTCCTACTAATTATGTTCCTTTTCTCCTTTTTCTCTATTGACTCATATCTATCAACATTTGGACATACTTAGCTGTCTCTAATCTTAAAAAATAAATCCTCCTTGATACTAAAATCTTCTTAGAGATGTAAGCATCTATGCTGTTTTCTTTTTAGCGTCATCTACACTTATTGCTCGATTTCTTATTTTCTCATTTAATTTTATGTGTCAACATGTTTGGGTAATAGTGTCTAGTTGTTTGGTCAAACACTGGTCCAGTTTTTACTGTGGAGATATTCATAAATGGAATTAGCATTTACAATCAATTGACTTTATGTAAAGGTGATTATCCTTAGCAACTTGGAGGGCCTCATCCAATTAGTTGGAGGTTTTATAAGTGAGAACTGTGGGCTTCAAGAATTGGAAGGAATTCTCCCCTTAAATTACACCTTCCATTCCTCCCTAACCTCCCTTATTGGCTTAGATAAAAGACTTTAACGTCACTCCTCTTGGAATTTCCAGCCTCTGACATGCTGTACGGAATTTGGACTTGCCAGCCCCTGCAATCCCATGATTCAATTTCTTATAAATCTCTTTATATTTATATATACACACACATATTCTATGGTTCTGTTTCTCTGGTGAACCCTGACGAATATACCCCACGATCTATCTTTAAGGTTGACCTCTTGCACTACTATGCAAATGAAAATATTCTGGCAAAGGATGCCCATGGCCTTTGGTTGCCAGATACAGTGGATCCTCTCTCTTTCTGTGGCCCATTCATCATTCCTCCATCTCTCTGCTACCACCTTCATGGCCTCCTCTTCCTTAAGTGTCAGTGTTCCAAGGTCCTCAGTCCTCTTCCCTGTTTTCTCTCCAGACTCTACCAAGGAATTACTTCCCATGACTCCAGTTTTCTGTATAATGACGACTCTAAAAGCTGTAACTCGACCTGCTCTCACATCTGAACTCACAACAGCCAGCGACCATTTCCACTCACCACAGTGCCTCGAACGTTTAACATGCCTAACAGTGACGTCCACATCTTCCCCTCTTTTACTCATAGTTCTTCCTCCCAGTCTCCATGAAAAGCACCACTAGCCACCTAGTTGTCCAAATCAGAAGTTGTGGGGTTATTGCTGGTAACTCACCTTCCTTCTCACCACACTGAATGATGCAGAAATTTGTATCAATTCCATCCTTCTGCTAAATCTCAAACTTGTGCACTTCTCTCCATCTTAATAGCCACAACCCTATTTCAAGGCCTCATTCTCCTGTTCTTATTGTTGTTTTTTCACATTTCTATGCTGTTGTTTATGCTTTTAAATTTTAAAATTTATTCTGGTGACCTACATAAAACTAAAAATTTTCCCTTTAAACCACATTGAAATATTCAGTTTAGTGGTGTACATTACATTCACAATGTTCTGCTACCATCACTACCATCTTTTACTAAAACTTTTCCATCACCCCAAACATAAATGCTGTTAAATATTAAATATTAACATCTCATTCCTTACTCACACCCCTGCCCCTCATAACCTGTATTCTAGTTTCTGACTCTATGAATTTGCATATTCTCCTAAATTTCTATAATGTCCTGGAATGATCTTTACAACTAAACAACTCATCTTGTCACTCTCCAGCTTAAAATGTTTTAGTAGATCCACATACATTTTCCCTCTCTGGATGATTTATTAGGGCATACAAAGCCATTGTAATAATTGCCCAGCCTACATCTCTATCATTGTTTTTCCTATCACCTGTTCTTCCAACCCTCCACCTATTATTCCACTTAAAACACCTAATAACCCATATTCTCTCACGGTCACTGCCTTCCCTCTGTGTTCAGATTCACCATGCAGTGTTATAATATTTCTCTGATCAGCCACTGGACTGTCCACACCTTGAAAGTAGGAATTGGGTCTTCCTATAGGAGTGCTTGACCCATAGCGAGGATTCAAGAAAAGCTTATTAAACAGGCACATGATGGGACTGGCTATTGTTATCCATAGTTTGCAATTAGGCAAATGTATTTAACAGAAAGTAATTCAAGCTGAAACAGACAATAATTATTATATGTGGAATGTGTCAAATTAAACCTCATTGTATGTAAAAGGCTATCATACCAAAGGAATTTTGATAAATATTTCACAAATATTCTGACTTATACTAATCATCTCTACAAAATGATCATATTTTTTAAGCCATCCAAACATACTTCCAAAAATAAATTCAGGCTTAAAATCTGGGAGAAAGATTTGTGCTTGGAAATTTCACAGCAAAACTGCACCCTGTGCATTTTAGAGAAATGAACTTCACTCAGTGTTCTTTCTTGATAATTTCTTGTGAAAGTTTTTAAAATCATGGAAAACATTAATATTTCAATCCTGGCTATTGGAAGAGTTAGGAGAGGCAGGGAAATTAAACATAATGACACTGGACCCTCATTTCCCAACTACAGAACACATCCATCTTTAGGAAATGTAATTCGTCTTCTTTATATTAGTTCTTTCCTTAACAAAAATTAACGACCCTATAATCTAAAGCCATTCCCTTTGACTTAAATGAGAACATTAGAAAATTCCTAATAGCCACCTGGTTTTTAGCGACTTGTGTAAAATGGGGAAGGCTGGCATTTTAATAGGTCAAATCACATTAAAATAAGCTCTAAGGTACTGTATACATTCTTTGACTAGAAATGCAATTGACCTTTATATATTAACCTAATAGTTTTCTAACTCTTACGAATTTTAATTATTATTATGTAGAATCTCTTGTTTTGCCATGTAGATATTCATTATTTGTGAATAATGAGAAGTTTTTTATTTTAATGTTTCTCGTTTTTAAATTACCACACAGTCTAGGACATTGATGGTGGGCAAATTTGTTTTGTACATGAATTCTAAAAGAAAGCTTATAACATCATTATTAAAAATATTTTCAGAAAATTATTGAAGATGTTCTTTAAACAGAGTAAGCATTTTTCTTCTAGTGCATTTTATCAAATGCTTTTTCTTCATTGGTTGAAATGATTGAATGCATTATCTTTTAATCAATTGATGTGGTGGATTATAAATACATATATTTTTGTCTTAAAATCTATTTTTTCTGTTAATTCAGATGCTTCAACTTTTTTTGGTTTTTCATTACCTATTATATCTTTTACTACATTTTAACTTTCAGGTTTCTCCTGTCCTTAATATTTAGATGTGTTCCTTGTGAATAGAATATTTAGCAGTTGTTTCTTGAAAGTCCCCTGAAGCCAGATTCTCACTTTGGCATTGGAGATTCAATGATAAGTATGAGAAATAAGATCCTTGATCTTGTGAAATGTACATCCTCTGTGGGGAAGGAAAATAAATAGATAAATAATAACTAAGTTGCAATAGGTTGCCATCAGTTCTATTAAGTATAAAACAAGAGTGCTAGGGTAGAAGATAATAGATGGAGACAACTTTAGATAGGACAGGTAGGGGACACTACAATGAAAAGATGATGTTTAGACTGCGACTGGGGATAAGAAGCCAACCAAGTGACAGTATAGGTCAAATATACCTGAGGGGATGTCCTGTGCCAGTAATGGAATTAGTGTGCTCCAGGAATTTGCCAAACATCACCCTAACTTGCAGCATTGTGAGCAAGGGATTGGAGGGTTGGTTCCAAGAGGATGTTAGAGGGACAGACAAGGGAGAAAAGATACAGAGCACTGTGGGTCTTAATTTTTAAAAATTGTGTTTGAGGCATTGAAGGTTTTTATAGAAGGGTGTGACACTTCTGACTTATATTTCTAAAAGTTTTACCATGATTTTCATGTAAAAAATGGATTTAGTGGTGGTAGAGAGATGGGGAGAGAAAACACAGAGGCCAATTAGGAGACTATTACAGTAAATGATGCTGGTGGCTTGGGCTAAGTTGGGAATGGTAAACAGATTTGGAATACATTTTTGATGTAAAACCAGTAGAACCTGCACGTGTTTTGGATATAGGGAGTGAGGGATAAAAAGGAGTATGACATACCTCTCAGGTCTTTAATAGTGGATAGATTTTGATAATTTTAATGGAAATGAACAAGATGTTGGTGGGTAGAGAGAATAAATTTCTATGTTTTGAAGCATATCCATGAGTGACTTTTTGGAATGGTGGTGGAAATAAAGAAGTTAATTTTAGACATATTATCTTTGAGACATCTTTGAGATAGCCAATGAAATGTCGGCTTTACATTTGTATATACAAGTTTGCAACTTAGAGAAAATGTATAAACTAGAGATAAAGATTTGGAACTTTCCATTACGTAGAAAGGTGAAGTGGTTAAAAGCATGGTTTTAAATCCAGACTACCTGAGTTTTAATCTTTGTCACTTTATTTATTGTGAAACCTAAGGAGAGTTATTTAACCTATGTGTAATTCAGATTTGACATCTATTAAATGATGATGATGATAACAACTACCTAATGTAAATGAGTTAATACATATAAAGCAATTAAAAATGTGTACTGGTGTTAAGCTTCAATAAGTGTTAGCAGCTACTATCATTATTATTAATGGCTTTGAGCATTGTCTTTCTTGGGTAAAATACTTTCTTTTTAGCAAAAGTATCCTAGAAATTCTACTTTACCCAAAGATAATAAATCTCTAGTAACAAATTTTAACGTGAAATTATACATTATAGGGGAAATTAGTATAGGGGAAATACTTTTGGAAGCAGGGTATTTTGTATCCTTCACTCAGAATACGAAATCAAAAACCTGTATCACACTCGGCATGAGATTCACCTTAGTACCTAGCCCATGCAGTGCCAAGCTCATAGTAGGTGTACAGCTAATGTTTGTGGGATGAATGACAAATAAAATATATTGATAATAGTGTGTCTTTTTAAAATTGTGTTCTGGGTGTTCTAGGAATTTGAGGAATACCACTGGCTCATTGACATGTTGAAAGGATCTTCTGCCAAATTTCATACCAGGATTGCATGCACTTCAAGCTGTTCTATTACACTTGCCAAACAGACTCCTTCCTCCACTTCCAGTACAAACTTATAATTCAAAAAACACACACCAAAAAGAATGATTCATTACAATTTTGGCTACTGAATAAAATCACAATCCTTGCCTGATTCTGAATATTGAAATTGTTTTTCAATTAGGGGCCCTGGACTGTGTATAATCTCTCTTAGACATGTTTAAATGATAGAATTGTCATATTTGGGAAAAAGATGAGAATCAATAGTTAAATCACTGTCACTGAGCTCTCCACACTGGTAATAAATAATTTGGTGCACTCTAGTGGTGGAAGGAGATAGACGGGAAGACTTGGAGGAGCACTGGGATTAGAGATAGTGATTATTATTTTGAAAAATATGCCCACAAATATGGATTTCAAAACATGACTAAGGGCTTTCACGTATAAGTTGGAATCTGTGCATGAAACATGCCGCGTGTCCCTCCCCACCCAGAAAATGCCTGGAGGATAATAATTATATTTCTCTAATAGGTAGAAAACCTAAATTTAAGCAGAAATACAATGTTTATTGCTCTAGGTTACTTCTTTACTAATCATTTTATTTTTAACAAGAGTGGAGTTTATTTTTATTTTTACCCTAATGCTAGCAAAAAGCCTTTGCCTAATAAAAGTTCTCAGAGACAATGGTGTGTGCAGGTGGATTAAACAAAAAAAAAAGGTCATAAATGCAAAGTTTACACACACACATACATTGATAAATTTTCATTTTATGTGTTTTTTATGTAATTTTGCCTTCATACCACTGGCTTCCCCTCCCTGTAACCAGTTCTGCATCTAACTGCCAGGTCTCTGACCCAGTTATGTCTGATCACCCCTTTCATTTCACAGCAGCCAGCACAAGGACTGGAACATAATAGGCATTTGGAAATACATGACAAGTGAGGAAATTCATGAATATTTTACTCTGTAGCTTTAAAGACTCACCACAATAATGAATTATATTCATGAGTCTTAATCCTTCTAAAGTTCCCAGCTCAGACGCAAAAGCTTGATTAGGATGGGGTGGGGAGTTTGGGCTTCTTCAGAGAACGAGGTGTCAAGCAAGGGGAGCAGATTTCATCCTTATTTCCTTGCTTCTCAGGCACAGGCCAGAAGGATCTTCTCACATGAGCTATACCAAGGAGGAAGAGAAAATTCACGTGGACAACTCAGTGCCCTAATCACATTACCAAATTTAAAAATTGGTGTGTATGGGTATGTGTGTGTGTATAATCAAAGGGGAGAGGGAGACAACACCCACTTTTATGTGGCAAGGTAGAAAGATCCCAGGTTTGGGAATCAGGAGAACTAAAAAGGACACTTTGTAACCAACACACCACATGGCCTGAATCAAGTCAGAGACCATCCCTAGTTTCCAGTTACCTTATCTGTCAAATGGAACCATCACACTCACAATCAAATGGAAGAACAAATGTGAAGTGCTTGGTAGAGATAAAGATGCTCTAAGGGTTGAAGCTTTTATAGCTAAAAGCATCTAGTTTGGGAAAATAATGTCATAGAGCTTTAGGAAAATACTTAATTTCATTCAATCAATGAATGAATCATTCAGTGAATCAATCAATTGAATTTCATTCAATCAGTACTTAACAAATACTGTATTGAACACTTACTATGTGCAAGGTACTCTTCTAGGAACAGGAAATACAGCCGTGAACAAAGTAAATAAGATTTTGCCACCATGGAACTGAACTGAGAACAACAAGGATTAAACAAATATATGGTATATGAATATAGAACATTTACTATTCTGAAGAAAAAGAAAGCAGGAGAGAAAATGATGGAGGTTACAATTTTATAGAAGGTGGCAAGAGAACTCTGCAGAGTTGTTTTTAAGCCGAGCCCTGAATGATGTGAGAAAGTGAGCTGTGTGACTATCCAGGGAAGAACATCGCTGGCAAAGGAAACAAACAGCGCGAAGACCCTGAGACAGGAGAGTGCCTGCATGGGCCCAAGGAAATTTTTTTCCTTGAATAATTTTAAATTGACAGAAAAGTTGCAAAGGGAGTGTTCATGTGACTCATAACCAGTGTCCCCCCATTATTAATATCTTATATTACAGTGATATATTTGTCACCGTTAATGAACCAATATTAATACAGTATTATTAAGTGAAGACCATACTTTCTTCAGATTTTCTAAGTTTTTACCTAATGTCCTTTTTCTTCCCAGGATATTATCTAAGACAATGCATTACATTTAGTTGTCATATGTCCTTAGGCACCTCTTGGTTATGGCATCTTCTTAGACTTTCCTTGTTTCTGATGATCTTAGGAGTTTTGACAAGTATTGGTCAGGCATTTTATAGAATATCCCTCAATTTGGGTTTGTCATGATTAGATCAGGATTATAGGTTCTTGGGAGGTAGGCTATAGAAGTAGAGTGCCATTCTCATCACATCATATCAGGGATGCATTCTATTAACATGACTTATGTTACTGATGTGTAACATTTATCACCTGGCTGAGATAGTGTTTCCCAGGTTTCTATAAACTTACTGTTTCTCCTTTTCCTTACTGTAGTCTTTGGAAGGGAATCACAATCAGCATTCTGCATTTAAGGAGTAGAAAGTTATGCTCCATTTTTTTGAGAAAGGAATATCTACATAAAGTATTTGGAATTCCTCTGCATGGAATATTTGTCTCTTCTCCCCAATTTTTTTTAATTCAATCTTGTATTTACATCACTATGCACTCATATTTATTTTATATTTAAGGTTGTAACCCAATACTACATTATTTATTTTGTTGCTCAGCTAGTTCCAGATTTAGTCATTAGCAACTCAGTCAGTTGACTTCTGTGTTTTTTTGACATAACCCCAAAATTTTTGGTTTTTGATTCATGGAGGGAATTTGACACTTATTCTAAGCATCCTGGAAGCTATTGGAGAGTTTTGGAAAGGGTAATTACATGATTCTCTTCACATGCTATAAGATCTTCTGTGGCTGCATGTAGAGAACAAACTAAAAAGGGACAAGAGTGGAAGCAGAAACCTCTGATCATAGTGTGGAAGACAAGGGATGGTGACTTGGGCAAAAGTGTAGCAATAGAGGTGAGAAAGGGTAGGATTTGGGGTATAATTTGTAGGTAGAGTTTACAGGATTTACTTTTTTTTTTAAGATTTATTTTCATTTATTTCTCTCCCCTTACCACTCCCCCCCCCCCCCCCGCCAGTTTTCTGCTCTCTGTATCCATTCACTGCGTGTTCTTCTGTGACAGCTTCTATCCTTATCAGCTGCACCAGGAATCTGCGTTTCTTTTTGTTGCATCATCTTGTTGTGTCAGCTCTCTGTGTGTGCGGTGCCATTCTTGGGCAGGCTGCACTTTCTTTCACCCTGGGTGGCTCTCCTTACAGGGCACACTCCTTGCGCGTGGGGATGCCCTACATGGGGGACACCCATGTGTGGCCGGGCACTCCTTGCTCGCATCAGCCCTGTGCATGTGCCTTCTCCACATGGGTCAAGGAGGCCGGGGGTTTGAACCACGGACCTTCCATGTGGTAGGCGGATGGCCTATCCATTGGGCCAAGTCCGCTTCCCAGGATTTACTGATGGATTGGAGATGGGGCATGAGAGAAAGTCAAGGGTGATTCCAAATTCTTAGAGCGAGTAACTGCATGACTAAGGATACTATTTACTAATATGGTGAACAGTTGAAAGGAAACAGGATTATACTAAATAATATATAAAACACATTTAACACAGAAACACTAAATAAAACTTTGTCTAAAAGAGCAGTTGCCTTGCAAACTGTTTTGACTGGTTTCTATGAGGAAAATCAGCAGCATGATTCAAACAAAAGCTCCCAGGCCAAGAGAGCAGATGGTAGTTTTTCCTCAGGCTCAGTCTTTAAGGGAAAGATTTTCATTTATTTTTTCTGAATGTAGTTTCCAGTCTTTTAGTTTATGAATATTTCTCTCAGATTGTGAATTGGGTTTACTTCGCCTGTGCAATTCAACTTTCATAGCTCTGGTTAGCCATTCAGGAATCAGCAAGCTTACTCCAAGATACAAATGGGAGGCTGCCCTAAAAAATAAAAATGAAAATCATGCTTCTAGCATGTAGAAATATTGAAAATGAGACATGATTTTGGTGTTGAGAGGCCTGCAGTTTTGAATTTAGATGCTGTATAAATTGCCAAAATAGTTCGTGAGTAATCCTTTCAGCCAGCAGCTATTTGTTCTGGGCTTATTGTGTCTTAAACCCTGCCTGTCATGTGAGGGAAAGAGTCAAGGGTCTCTAGTCATTTAGGGCAGTAGGATAATATGCTCAGTGTCTGGCACATTGCACATTCAATCAATGGAACTCTTCTGTTATTATATTAGGTGCCATGTACTTTTGTATCTTTGGACCTTTGCACATGCCTCTTTTCTCTTTCAAGAAGATACAGCCTCATATCTCTGCCTTATAAAGCCCCGATTGTCCAAGATGTTGCTCTAATCATTTCCTCCATGGAAACGTCCCTTTTCTCTATTATTCAGTCTTAAGCACTTTGTTCATATACCAACCAGCAACATTTTCCAAGCTATATTCATTTATCTCTTGAGTTTTTTTTCTGTAAGACCTTATACTTATGCCATTATTAGCTGCATAATTTTCATTACATCAACTATTTTTTACTTAATTGAACTTTATCTTACACGAGAATATTGTCAATCCAAAAGCTGAAGATGCTTGATTATATTTTAGCACATGTAAATAAATATATAACTATTAACAGAAAACAATGTTTATCGTTTAAAATGTTACCTAAAATCACTTCTCTTACCACCAGTGGAATTTATACCATTCCCTGGGAACCATTGGATTATGTATTTATTATGATGAATGGCTAATAGATTGCTTTAAATGGTCCCAATTCTCTACTCTTTTTTCCATCCATACCCTTGCCATGTAATTTTGTAGTGCTCTCCCACTGTGGAGAGGGTGTAGATCTCTGCTCTTGGGCTTGGCCCTGTGACCTGCTTTGGCTAATGGGATGTTAGCAGATATGGTGCAGATAGAAGATTGCAGGTCAGCACCAAGGGGCATCAGGTGAGGTACCTCGTGTGAAGACCTTAAGGAGGTAGCCTCTCTTAGGGTTCTGTCTCAGGCAACAAAGATTTTAAAAAGCTGTTAGGTTTCTCTTCTGCATTCCTGACAAGGCCATGTGAAGGACGTGCCCACTGATCCCAGGGGAAATCTGAGAGGTCTGTGTAGCTCTACTACTTACTTAGTGGTATAACCTGAGATAAGGAACTTACTGTTTGTCTCAGTTCCTTTTCTGAAAAGGTAAAATAATAATAGTATTTATATCATAGAGTTATTCTGAGCATTACTCAACTTGATGTCTATGAAATTATTTGCCTGTTCCTGACATGTAATAAGCATTCTGTGTTAGTTATGGCAATTATTACTTGTTGTGTTACTTTTAGTAAATTTCTTAGCCTGTCTAAGCAGAAGTTTTCCCCAATGCACCAAAAAGCATAAAATAATTACATCCAACTAGCTCTCAGGGTTATTGTAATAGTTGAACAAGATTGTGCATGTCATTTTCTATATTAGACCACCACCAGAACCTTTGACATTACTTCATTTAACAACAGTGTCTAAAGTAAAGGAAGGACTCCATTAAAGATTCACGAATACTGTTATTCAACTTCTCCCACATACAGTTTGATACCAGAACTGCAGAGAATAACATCATAGTAAGTTTTTACTTTCTTAGCATCCATTAAACACTCTACATGCATTATCCTATTTAGTACTGACAACAACTCTATGAGATAGATGTAACATCATTTTGCAAAAGAGAAGACCAAGGCTCAGAGAAGCTATTTAATGTTAAAAGATAACACAGGGAAGCGGACTTGGCCCAGTGGTTAGGGTGTCCATCTACCACATGGGAGGTCCGCAGTTCAAACCCTGGGCCTCCTTGACCCATGTGGAGCTGGCCCATGCACAGGGCTGATGCGCACAAGGAGTGTCCTGCCATGCAGGGTTGTCCCCATGTAGGGGAGCCCCATGCGCAAGGAATGCGCCCCGTAAGGAGAGCCGCCCAGTGCAAAAGAAAGTGCAGCCTGCCCAGGAATGGTACCGCACACACAGAGAACTGACACAACAAGATGACGCAACAAAAAGAGACACAGATTCCTGTGCTGCTGAAAACAACAGAAGCAGACAAAGAAGAACACGCAGCAAATAAACACAGAGAACAGACAACTGGGGTGGGGAGAAGGGGAGAGAAATAAATAAATAAATCTTTTTAAAAAAAAAAAGGTAACACAGATGTCAAAAGCAGCTTTTCCTCTAGTAATAAGCTGCATCCTTCATACCAAGTGTAATTTTACCACCCCAACACAAAGGCTATATTTATTTTTCTGTGCTCTTTTTGTCAAAGCACATTTTTCTTATATTTGAGAAGATGTAATTTCATATACTGCTATTTACCTAATATTATATAATAAATATCATTATTAATTAAAATTATCATTCTTATTGACTGCCAAATACAAAACATTGAGTTCTTCCCCTATTTTCAGTTGTTAGTGTTGTTTCTAATTTATTTCTTCTTATGGATAATATTGAAACAAGCATGTTTATACATATAGTCTTTTGCTTCTTTTGAAATATTCCCTTTGTATAAATTATCAGACATGAGATTATTTAGGTAAAGTATTTAAAACATTTGATAGTTTAGCTAGCTAGATATTGCCAAATTATTTTCTAAATGTATTACATAAATTTACTCTGATTTTAGTGATGAATATACCTATTTTACTACAATTTTGTAGCATTAATTATTACTGCTTTTAATTGTTAATTTAATGGATGTAAAAAATATTGCCCTACTTTCAGTTTACTTTGCTTTTATTTTTGATGACTAACAGTATTTACACATGCTTCTTTAGTATTTCTTCCTTTGTGTATTTGTGCTCTTTGTCCATCTATCCATTATGACCTTGATCATTCCTTTATTGATTTGCATTTGTCTCATAAAACCTTCTTTTCTGATTTGGGTTTGTTTAAATAAGTCCCTAAGCTGTTGTTTTTACCCTTCATTTGCTAAATATGAAAGATCATATTACCAATTAGATTATTTCCATAAGAGACCTACTAACTGCAATAACTTTTAGGAGATTATGTTTTTCAGACAAAATATTTTACATAGATCAAAGCAGTTATACTTTTTTATAGGGTATATTCTCTAAATACTGAGTCCTCTCATGACATGTCTTTTTCAAAGTGACCATTATTTATGAAATTCTCAGCAATTCATAAATAAAATTAAACGTACTAGTAACTAACCAGTTGCTGTAAATATTGCTTCAAAGCAACATAAAATCACTTAAAAATTTACAGATATTTTAAAAGAACCAAATATAAATATAATAGTATCAAATTATAAATATCATGCTTTGATACTAATTTTCTGGAAAAAGAAGATTAATTCAATAGTTAATATTCCCATAGTTAAGAAAAAAACATGATTTTTTATCTTTTTCTCAAGCTGAATCCATCACCCAAGAATCTCTTTACAGATATATATGACGGCTTCAAAGTTGTCATGGTAGCAATTAACTACCTCATAACATGTAGGAATACTAACCCTTTCCTAAAATCTCGGATTTAAATGTTAATTAAGCAATTAGTGGCACAGGGGACAATCACCAGATGATGCCTCCTGGTAGAATAATGTCAGCAGGCAAAAATAATGAATTCTATTAATATTGTGATTAAACTAAAAAAACAAATCACACACAAAAATCTCAAGCAGCCTAAAATAAAACCTGAAACAACAATCGCAAAGGCAATCTGAGAAAAAAGAGTTGGTTATTTGGGGGTGCTTATTTCATTTTCATAGGATTGTTGGCAAATATCTTTGTAAGACACAATCAAGAGATAGTGAATTGAAAGCTTTTTCTTTGGGGAATATTTCTCAACCTGCTGATTTGAGCAAATCTTTCAAACTAGAGCACCCTATTAAAACCAAATTTGTGAGGTACAGATGGAAAGACAGGCCCTTAGCATATGTTTGGATTTTATGGATGAATGGCTCATTCTAGTATGTCATAACTATTAATGAATTTCCCCATCTTCGTATCATTCAGACTAGATCACTTAGTCCAAAATATCCTGATGGTGCTGTTGACCAATCCTGCTCTTTGTCTACCCACCCTCCTAGCTCCCACCAGCCTAACCCTTGAAAGGGCCCTAGTGTAATTATTCATAATTATGCAGGATTCCTGGTACTTGATTTGCCAGGTTTATGGGTTAAATCTTTGGTTGTGGGGATTGAGCTACCTATATAATACTTTTATGCAAATTTGTAAAATGCACCATCTTTTTTGATGTGAGTTGCATTCTTTTGGACAGTTGGCTTATAGAGTGAAAACCAGACTTGCTGCTCTGGACATAACCTGTACAACCGTATGCAGTGGACCTAAGTGAAGGGATGAGAAGTAAACTTGGATGTGAACAATTTTCCCTCCTCTCCTGTTCTTTTGAAATGGGTTGAGATCCACTGGGTGCATTGTTTCCTTGGAAAGAGTCTCTTTTATTAATTCCTCATACCTAAGGAATACAATACTTTCTCCTCAGTAATATTAACCTCTTTAATATGAAGTGGGTAGGTAAAGAGGAACAAGTGCTATTCTGTATTTTACCCTGATGCCTCTAGTTGCTTAACTAATATGCAAATTCAAGATTTTAGAAAGCTAATAACACCCTCCTCTCCTCCCTCCCATATAAGAAAATTTTGATACCCTCTCCCTCTAAGCCATATTTGCCCCAAAGCGTCCTGCTGGTCCCACCATAGTTCCAGGTCCTGGTGTTTTAAATGGAGTCCTCTGGTCCAAACTTTAAAGATTGGGCATTTTAAATGGAGACCACTGATGTTCTCCCATTGACCCATTTAGCTTACCAGGATTGAAAATGAGATTTGTGGTGGATGCTTTGTTAGGAGCAGAGCATGCCTTTGGCTTGAATTCCCCTCTGTACTACCTCTCAGGAATTTAAAGGTATTTGTAGGCAACTAGTTGGAGACCATATCCACAGAGTCAGCAGGATGAAACCCAAAGGTTGCTACTCCTAATATGGTCAAAGAAAATCAAATTTATTTAATTATTCTAATTTTGTAGGCAAACATCCATTCACTGTGGGTAACACAGAGATGATTATGACATGGTCATGATCTCAAAGAGTGTGCTGTGAAGGGGTTGATCTAAATAAAAGTTGATCTAAATAAAAGTAAACAAATGAATGCAATTTGAAACACTGTGTTTTAGATTTTGGTTGCTTAAACAAATACCATGCAATAGGTTGGCTTAAACAATGTAAATTTATCCGCTCACAGTTTTGAAGCTAGGAGTTCAAAATCAAGATTTGGTCAAGGCAATACTTCCTCCTGGAAGACTGTGGTGTTTGGGGGCTGGCTGCTGGTGATCCTTCCTCCTTGGTTTTTCTTTTACATAGCAATACACTTGGTAGGCTTTCCAGGCTTCTGTGAGTTCTATTGACTACCGGCTTCTTCCTGTGGCTCTCTCTCTGTAAATTTCATTCTGCTTATGAAGGATTCCAGTAATAAGATTAAGACCCATCCTCATTCAACTGGACCACAACGTAACTGAAGTAACTCATAAAAGGACTTTATAATGGGTTCACACCTGCAGGAATAGACTATGTTTAATAACTTGTTTTTGTGGGGTACATAGCTCCAAGCCACTACACACTGGATAAAATCAAATGAGTTGAGACAAGTATGAAATTAAATCAACCATCCTCAAAGTATTAGTTGAAAATAATGCTGTTAAGGGATGCCTTTAAAATTCCCTCCCAAATTACAATGTGCTCCATTTTGTAGAATTCTCTGTAAGCTTTGGAGGACAAGAACATAGGCTAGATGGAGAAAGTGGTAAACCAGTAACCCAGACCAATGAATCAAGACATTAAATAAAAACTAAGAGGTTTTTGGTTGAGTGAACTAATAAAGTTTGTGTCAGGGAAAGATAGGTTTTAAGGCTACCATTTTTCTTTCACCATTAGCCAGTTTGTAATAAGCAATAGGATTCCTAGAATCCTAATTGGGACCAAAGTAAAAAAATAAGTGGATAAAAATTAAAGAGGATGAATTATGACATCTACCTACTAGTTCAAATGCTGCATCTGCTTGAGGAGGCCTCACCTGATAATTTTGGGAGCTAGGGGCCAAAAAATAACATCCTTTTCTTCCCTTCAAGTTTAGAAATATTTGAGATATAGGACACATGGAGATTTTGGCTTAAACATTCAGTCATTCAAGTTTCTAATACTGTACAGATGTATTCTTATATGGAGTTCTCTACTGTTTGCCCAAGTGAGGAACACATCCCCTTATTAGAAGCAGATCCTGTCTACCAAAATGATAGAAATCATATGGTATCATATGGTAGAAAGCAGACCAGAATGCTACTTTTCTGGGCAGACAGATCTTCATGGTTTGTTCCATTGTCCTATTTACCAATCAGATAATCTACATCTGTCTGTGAATGTTATTCTACATCTAGCCCCACTTTACAGAAACCCTGAGAAAGAAGGTTCCTCTTAATAGTAATGTGATGTAGTTGAATGAACATAGGCTTTGAACTGTTTCTGATCCTTGATGTAGAGAAATTAAATCATTATTTTTCTCAGCTGTAAAATGAGGATAATACAAATGTACATGCATAGAATTATTGTGAGATCTGTATGAACTAATATGTATATTAGCAAACTAATATGTATAAAGCAACTGATGGATATTAGTTACTCAATGCACAGTACAGTAGCAATTTTTTTTTCTTTTCCATATGACCACTCCTCACATACACAGTGCTTGTCCAGCAATGTTTTTGTGATATGGAATCCCTGAATCGATGAAAAAGATCTGTTCTTGAATAAATTTTTAAAGAGGAGGAAAGGTTAAGGAAAAATGGATGCTTTCTTTTTTATTATTTTTTTATCATTGTCATTTTTTAATATATTTTTATTTTTAAAATACTTGGATTATATAAATGTTACGTTAAAAATAGAGGGGTTAATAAGCTATATACAATTCATTTGATAGTGGGAATTCAGTTTTTCTCAACAATTCCTTCTGTTTCAAAGCTCCAAATTAAAGATATCTGTCCTAGTATTACAGTGGAGAGTGACAGATCTTAGGATTTGAAGAAAGCATCCAGTGACCACTGCCTTCTCACAAACTGAATTCCCACTATCAAATGAATTGTATATAGCTTATTTAAACATTTATATATAATCTTACCCTTCCCTATTGTCATGCACACAGAAAATCTCATAAAATATATGGCCCTAGTATGATTATTCTAGGAATAATTAATGCCATCCCCCTCCCTCAATGTTTGTAAAATATCCTTCCTTGGATCATCCACTGGAATTCACTCAAACTGTTAACTGAAGCTCCCTTCAGTTCCAGATTCCTTGGGTCACCTTGCTCCTGCCAGTAGGAAAGTACTGGTCTGCGTGCCTTTTCTTTTTTTTCAGGCAAGTTCAGGTAACTATCACTGGCTTTACCTAATTGCTATGTCAGATTGCTTCTACCATGCTGAACTGCATTTTTAGGAATCTACATCTTCTTTGTAACCTGGCTTCTGTTGAACTACTTGTACTCAAACTTACAAGAAAAGCTTAATGTCTTCTGAATCAAAAGTTGGACATTGATCAACCTTTATATTTCCAAAGGACATGAAATAAATAATCAGACAAGACATTGTACTGAGAAGAAATGAAGAAATTACCTTTCGTTTATATATCTCAAGTAAACCTAAGAGTCTGCAAACCTGGGATCCCAAGTTGTTTTATATATTACATGAGTTAATGTGCAACTTTTTAGTTCAGCAAACATTTATTATATCTCAGACACTGTGCTAGACACTGGCCAAACAGAGATAAGTAAGGCATGAGTTTGCTGGTTTAATGGGTTAATCAATGATAGGATCTGTTAAACCCTAGAGAACATGATTTTTTTTTAAGATTTATTTTATTTATTTATTTATTGCCCGTTCCCATTGTGCTTGCTGTCTTCTCTCTGTGTCTGAGCCACTTCCATTCCCTGCTTGTTGGGTCTCTCATTGTGTTTCCTCCTTGTGTCTCTTCATGCATCATATCATTGAGTCATCTTGTTGCATCAGCTTACTGCACCAGCCCATCATGTCAGCTTGCTGTCTTGTTCATCTTCTTTAGGATGCATAAGGAACCAAACTTGGGGCCTCCCATGTGGTAGGCAGGTACCCAACTCCTTGAGCCACATCTGTTTCTTGCAAGGATTCTTGATGCATTTGAAATAAAGACAAAAGGAGAGAAAAGAACTTCACTAATAATAACAGACCACACTCAGAGAACTTGCTCGATACCAAACATTATTCTAAGAACTTTCCATGTATTAACTTTCATTTAGCCCTCAAAATAATCCTATGAGGAAATGAGATATAGAGAGGTGAAATAATGTGTTCAAGGTCACACATCTAGTAAGGTACAGAACAGAGATTGGAACCCAGTGGTCTAGCTCTAGAGTCCACTCATGTTACTCTACTTTTTGCCACAGGGAGAGGGAAGAGAAAGTGGAGAAACAGTTTTCCAGAGTTCCCTCTCCTCTCCCACCTCCCCCAAGCTGAGGCAGAAATCTTTCTGCTTTCCTCTAGAGAAGCAGGGAAAGAGTGAATTGAGTTTCCTTGATCACCAGCACTCTTTATCCCATCTGGGCTTGGTATCAGCCTCACCTTACGAATAAATGATTGAGGAAGATTTGGAGGCAAGCCTTGAATTCCCTTATCCACTGGCATCCCTCAGGGAGGTTGTTAACAAGCCCCATTTCTCACAGCTACTTTTTGTTACTGTTGGTTCATTTTTCACCTGATTTCTGAAGCCTTAGCATGTCACTAGGTTTTAAATTGGCAGTCTATCTGAAAACTTACAAAGAAAAAAAAAAAGGATCAGCCACTGTGTCTTCTATGTTCTCTTTCCCATCCCTTGAAATTTTTGTCTTAACCAAATGTTTGGAAATAGTATTCAGAGTGAAAAAACAATGAAAATCCTAAATACATGAACCAAGAAAATGAAGTGTAGTTTGGAAGGCTGAGTGTTACAGCCTGGGAGTACTCCATAGAACATGGGTCATGGCTTCTATAGCTATGGACCAGTCATGCCCTCTTCTTTTTTTCTTCACACACATTTTCCTGATTACTGGGCCCATAAATCAAACAGCTACAACATTAATTACTTTAGACCTTTATTCTTAGTTCTTAAAAACACCTTCTCCTAAGCCTTATACTCTATCCCTCTCTCATTTAGTACTGGGCATTCATGCAGGCAAGTGACAGTCGCTTGTGTCCAGTGATCTGATGGAAGTTGGACAGCCAATACGCCACCCCCACACACCTAGGCTAAAAATATCTCATTGACCTGGCAGACCTAGTTTCCTCTATTTCTACCATTCCTATACTGTGTCTGCTGTTGCCTCTCCTCCCTTATTCTCAAGAGAAATCCTTTCAATCTCTGAGTCAATACTGGGAAGGTTAAGAAGAGAGTGGAGGGGGACAACAAATATTGATTAAACCTGAGCAGCTATACTGTGTCAGGTGGTATGCTATGCACTATTTATAAAGTAAGCATTATTAGCTCTCTTCTTACAAATGAGAAAAATAAAGCAGGAAATGGCTAAGAATGTCAGTGGCTGGTGGACTGAGAATTAAGCCATTGCTAGGATGACCATATATCCTGGTTTACCAAAAGAAAACAAAATGGTAACAGGTTAAACATATTGTCATGACATTGTTATTAGTGGCCCCAATCTCTCTCAAATGTCAGTTATATGGTCACCCCAGTCACCATTTGTATTTGAACTGGAATTCTGTGGCCCAAGCATTTCTTCTGGGTTCTCAAATCCCTTTTTACCTCCCACTAAGAGTCTGATTTGCTTCCAGCCAGACTGAAGATCCACTACAAAAATGGTTTAAGACCTGGACACCCCTGTAAATACTAAGTTATGGTTTTCTCTAACCTTGTGTTGGATCAACTTTTTAACTTGAGCTTCAGCCTGGCTGTCCCTTCATAGTTATTGTTATTTAGCCTGTCTAGTACTCAAATTTCAATGGAACCTGCCTTTAACTAGTTGGAGTTCTAGTAGTCCTCAACAAGCTCATGACCGCCCTGGAAAAGAGCCAGAATTTGTTCCTATTTCTGTTGAAAAAGTTAGGGAACATTTCTCGCATACACAGGACCCTTGATGCTTTCTGTTGCAATTTGATTTACTGTTAGTTTATATACTTGGATTAAAAAACAAGAAATAAGGAAGAAATTAAAGATATATAAGACCATCACTGGAGAAAATAAAGATTCTTCATCAACAGTGTGATGAAGGATGATGTGGCTACCAAAAAACGAATGAGATCTTGAGTTACATTGAAAGAATCATAATCTCTAAGCAAGAGATATGACAAACCCATATATGCTGATTAAAAAAAAAACTGGGTAACTTTTTTCAAGAAAGGATCTCCTGGGGCTGTTCAGATGATTACGCACATTTCATATGAGGAATTATTTCATTCATTCAACAAATATTTGTTGAGTATTTACTAGGCACTGTGCCAGGGCTAGAGATACAGAATTCCACATCGCATAGAGCATGAAGTCAATTGGTGGGCATAAGTGTTTATCTAGTAGTCACACAGATGTGAAAATACAGGCCAAAATAAGAGCAAAGAAGGAAAAGTGCAGGGGATCTTTAATAGAGTGTAACTGGGGCTTCATGGGCAGTGCATGAGAAGGTTCTCTGAGCAAGTGACAGTGACTCAAGCTCTTAAAAGATGGGTAATAACTGGGAAAAGGATGAGGTATGTTGCTGACTAGGGAAACAGCATGCTCTAAAGTTTCAAATCTGGAAAGAGGAACCCCTTAGTTTAAAAGGAAACCTGAGCCAAGGAAATCAAATGTTTGGAAAAGTTCAAATTCCATTTGGTGGGATGGGAGTAGGGTGAAGGTGGGCCTGGTGAAAGCTTTTCAGATAATCTCTCCTTTGGAAGAGGGACTAGTCTGATATAGTTCCACATGGTGGAAGAGAGATATTTCAATTTGAAATAAGAAGGAACTTTCTGAGTCAGAGTTTTGAAGATAGTGAGCTTTTGCCCTGAGAGGTGTTCAAGTTTAGAATCACAACTTGATTAGATTTTGATGGACCTGATGAGTATTTAAGAACATCTCAATATAGAGTTTCTGTGAATAAGCTAGTCTTTAGGGGCAAACATCTGATGAAGGGAAATGGCATTGAAAACTCCCCAAAGGACAAAGGAAAATTTTGGAGATTCTTTTCTGATAAGACAATAGCAAGTCTTTAGAAAATCTCTTCTGGCTAGAGTTCTAAATAGTCCTTAGAACATAGCATTTACATTTTATGAAAGCTATTTTTTTTCCTTTGTTTTCTCTCTCCAAAGAAAATGTCAACATGTAGAAAATATTGACTTACTTTTGCTGATTGCATGTGATCCATGTCAGCAACTTGCAGGCAGCTCAAGTGTGATGAGAAAACAAGAGTATGGGTAAAAAGTGTCAATATGTCCCTACCAAATTGTAAGCTTTGATTCAACTGTTAAATGCCCATGTTATAGGAATTTTTAAGGCAGCTGTGGATTTATAAGCCCATTCTTTCCTTCTAATTGATCCCTCTTTTAGTTTTATATTTTTGAATTATCTTTGATTTCTTGAATTTTGTTTGATTGTTGAAGGTAGGTGTACGGAGCCACCATTGCTGGATTGCCCAATCCATCACTTCTATATAGAAAAATTCTTTATCCTCTTACAAAAACAACCAGGAAAACAAAAGTAATATTCTTTTTTCTAAAGCACAACAGTGTGAGTTTTTTTAAAAATCACAAGCAAAAATTGATATATAATACTCCTTATTAGTGGTTACAGACAATTACAGAGAACGTTCTCTTTTTAATGCATATTTGCTATAGCTAGCTCCATGCAAAAGCCCTGTTTGCCTTTTATAGAATTTCATAAAATTTTTTGCAAGCCAGATGTTGGGTTTTACAGAAACATGACACTTCTATACTGCCTCCTAAACACACGCATCTTAGCACACACACACACATGTACCCAGAGTAGCCTGAGGACATATATAGTTCATAATTTCCTGATTCACAATAGGCCTAATAACCCCAAAATGACTGTGGGATATTCATTCCACATGCCTGGATCTTTCATCATTGGAGATACAGGTTTAGATTCTGTTAAGAGACAGGAAAATGCTATAGTCCCTTTTCTATGCCATTGTTTTCCATCTACATATATTTTCTAGATCTCTTTCACTGTGAAAACTCCTTTAAAAATCTCTTGGAATTTTCTTGTCCATCTCAGTAAATATGTTATAGCAACAAAGATCCTTAAGATGACCTTCATTGTCCTTCAGTGATTTGAACCTTTGTTACTGAGCAAGTGGGTTCATCGTCTGATACACACAGAAGTTTATACTATGACCTCAGGATTTCAAGGAAAGAAAGTTTACTGTGAGGCAGCCACACAGAGACAAGAATTAAAACTCAAATCTTTCTCCTCAGGCTGAAAGGGTAAAGGATTTTTATTTGATTTGGAAGTTGTTGGTTTAAAGGGGTTGTAGGTCTAGAGGCAGGATTTAGTGGAGCACGTGCAGTGGAAGATCATGCCTGCTCATACACTGCATGATCAAGAAGGGTGGCCTTAGCATGACAAAGGGCAGAGATTTCAGTATTAAAATCAGGGATAGGTAACTTTAGGTCAGAATTTTGTTGCTTTATGAATGTGTGGGTAGGGCAGAAAAACAGGATCTGGGCAGAATAAAGCATTACTATGGCCTGGGGTAACTGATAGGGGCACTACCAGGGCCAGGATAATCAAAAGGTGTGATCTAGGAGGCAAGACAAGGGGCTTCTAAGTGGCTTCAGTTTTCTCCCCAGTTTCATTCCTCAATCTTTAGAGACAAGGGACAACCACTAGTCCAGGTGCATCCTACTGTTTGCGGGGCATAGGTCAGTGTTTGAGGAATGAAACTGTTTTGCTTGTAGCTGTAGGTATTCTCAAGTTCCAAGCTGTTTTTCAAGAGGGGAAAATCCTTGAATCATGGCATCTAGCAGGCATAAAAACACTCCAGAGGCCTTGAAGTTTTGAGAAACAAACATACAAATAAATTTAAAATTCTGAATTGAAGGATTAATAGTAGAAGAACAAGTGGTATAACTAACAACAAGCAACACCATGGAGGCTTAAGGAGGTAAACTAAGCACTTTCCCAGATAGCTTATGCAGAGGGATTCCTTACTTCAAGAGACCATTTGGCCTGCTGGTGGATTTTTGTTACCTGGAGTACAACTTCTTGGGTATTATTTTTCTATTTATAGGAGAAAGTGTTGACTATGGCATAGATCCTGCCGTGTTCTACTAGAAGATAGTCTAAGGCAGGGGTTCTTAACCTTTTTTGTTCCATGGACACTTTGCCAGTCAGGTGAAAACCACGGACCTCTTATTAAGTCCACACTATACTGTGAATTATTTAATAAATACATCACACCTGTACCAACAAGTCCCCACAAGAATGTTTTTGAATTTCAATTAAATCTCACAGACCCCTTCGTAAGAACCTCTGGCCTAAGACAATATAATTATCTAAGACATTCCATCCAGAGAATTGAGAGAAGTTTAAACAAATTCAAGCTAGTAGCTATGGAGGCAGCTGAGTCTTCTATGGTCTGAGTAAGATTTCATAAGGTTGTTTTGTGGTAAGTAAATCCTTCCCATGAGGCTAAGAGTCCTAGGGCACCAAATATGCCAGCAAAAATTAAACCTATGGCATGTTTTTTCAAGGCTTGTGGAGGCTCAGGAAGAGTAGGAGGCATGAAAAGCCCAGATATTCATGGTGATTGTACCTATGCTCCACTAACACAAACATTATTAACACAGGGGAATATTCTTACATTGTTGGGTATAGGGATATTTGGGGCTTTACAGAAGAATATGTATCCATGAACCCATACTTGATTCTATTTCAAAGTTATTGCTGTGAACAGATCTTTACTCCATAGTTGCCCCCCTCAGTATATGGCAAGACCGGATTCATTACATAATTTAGGTATCTGGGGGATTATGTTGTAGGTTAGGCACCTCATCTTCCATTTTATCTAACAACCAGGGACATTCTGTAAGTGATATTCACTGGGTTCTTTTAATTTTGAAGCTAAAGTAAAGCAGTAAAATGAGAGGTCAGTTTCTCATAAGTCCAAATAGGAGAATTTCTAATTTGAATAAAGAAATTCCCACAGTAGTTTTGGTGACTTTAAATTAGGAATTGTGTCAGTAGGTATGGGGATTATATTAATAATATTCCCAGTTGTCTGGAGGTTTTGCTGGCATATCCAGCAATTAGATGGATGAGCTTCCCAAGATACTGCTTGAGAGACTAGTAGTAGTGAGGTTTTAACGTGCATAAGACTAACATGGTTGTTCTAGAAGGCAAAGTGGCAGATTTCAGGGCTTTTTGCCAAGGAAATTGTTCCACCCGTCAGGTATAAGGCAGAAAGTCATGAATGCATATTAAATAAGAAGAAAATAGGGACAGGAGAGAAAGATTATGACTAGCCAAGTTTCACCTTTAAACATTATTCATCTGTGAATTTTCCTAAAAAACAATGGCTTTAGGTTTAAGATTGGTAATAGACTTCTACACTGAAAATTATTTGAGTCTTTGGGGAAAGTGCATAGGTCAGAGAATATTTTTGAAACGATAAAGATTAGCCAGCTAATAAGGAAAAGAAAAATACAAGGCCAAGCAGGGCAGTCAATCATTACTTATGTGAGACTTCCTTTTAAAGAGTAATTTTAAATCTGTGATGAGTTCACAGGGCATGAGAAGCCTTGGCTTGGGTGGCAGTCTTTTCCTGGCGATAATGACTCCTCTTAAATTTCAGCTTTCCTTTGCCATGGTGGGGAATTGCCTTCCTGGCAAGGGATGATTTTTCACTCAAGAATGATATATCCACAGTCTAACTTAACAGAAGAATGAGTAACAAGAAAACTTTTTAAGGCCAATTTCCATTGAACTTTTAATTGGTTATTCAGATGCTGTTTTCCAGTTTTAAGATGCACCTACTACCCTGGGCTTATGGAATGGAGGGGCACATCGGTTGGAAATAAAGGATAGCTAGAAGCATATTGGTGTAGAGCTGACAGAGTGGCTGCAAAAGATTGTGCGTATTTCATAGTTTCTAATTCTTTTACAACATGATCATTTTCTATATTACAATAAAACTTGGTCTCAAGGAAGGATCTCCCATACAGTATTTCTTAAGAGTTCAAATCGGGCTTGCTTCTAGGGGGGCACCCTTATCCTGAGCAAGGCAACTGGCAAGATTTTGTTCCAGGTGATATTAGTTTCTTGACAAATTTTAGCTAAAGGTTTCCTTTAGGTATGATTCATTTGCTCAATTTTTCCTGTAGTTCAGGCATATAATTTCCAATGAATTCCCAAGGCATCTGACACCTCTTGAGTTATCTTATCAATAAAGGCACTTCTATTATCACTGTGAATTGAACATGCTACTCTAAGCTGGGGAATAACTTCCCTCAGTAATGCTGTAACCACTTCAGATGCCCTTTCAGTTCTGCATGGTAATGTTTCAAGCCATCTGGAGAAGGTGTCTACAAATACAAGTTAAGTATTTATAATTTCCTTGGACTCTTGGCATAACAGAAAACCTGTTTGCCATTCCTATCCAGGTCCTAGTCCACATGCTTGAAATCCTTTAATGGGGGGGAGGAGAGGGAACACACACATGTTTTTGGATTGTTTTTAGCACAGGTAAGCATTCTTGAGTTACTTTCTGTATGGTTCTTTCCATGTTTGGACCTACTATGTATTTTCATAGCCACTGTACATTGCATCTCTTCTACAGTGAGTTCCCCAATGTAAATGGGCAATAAATCTTTTCATTAAATGCTCTGGTATCAATACTATCCCTTCTTCATTATAAACCCAACCTCCTTGGTTTGCTTTGACTGACTCATCTATCCTTCTGCTGTTCTCAGGAATTAGAGGATTCAGGTGGAAATCCCCATTCTTTAGCTCTGCATATATCATCTGAAGAGTCCTTTTGCTTAAAAGGCGATAGATCTAAATTTGGGATGAGAGCTGCAATTACCTCTGGTTTTTGAGTTTTGGCTGCCTTTTTAGTGGCTTGGCCAGCTAGGTTATTTGCCTTTGCTATATGACTGTCAGTCTTCTAATGTCCTGGGCAGTGGACAACTGCGACCTCTTGCGGCAGCATAATGGCTTCTAATAAGACTAAGATTACCTCAGCATTTTTAATTTTTCCCTTGATTTTAATAGGCCTCTCTCCTTCCAAATGGCCCCACTGAAAAGGCATACCTAGAGTCAGTATATTTGGTCACTTGATTTTTGTTTCCTAGGTTAGGCCCTGGTGAGGGCTATGAGCTCTGCTCATTGAGCAGACATACCTGGAGAAAGAACCTTACCTTCTAGTGTCTCTTGTAGAGTTACTTATGGCACACCCAGCTTCTCAAAGCTCTTTTTCCAAGAAGCATCTCCCACCGGTAAACAGAGGTTTGTCAATGAGATAAGGATAGCTGGAATAAACTTCTTCAATGATTTGTATACAATCATGAATAGGTCCTCACTGATTGCTGAGAATCAGAGTGGTGGGATTTGGGGGAAAGACTACCTTTACCTTTACATTTGGATTATCTAGTAATATGGCTTGTTACTTACCTAGCCTCCCAGAACTAAGCCAATATCCCCCTTTCTATTCTAGAAGGGACAGTATGCAGTGAGGGGTATGCATGGTAGTAGGTTGTCCCGAGGTGAATTTTTTAGCTTCTTGTACTAAATCACAAGGGACAGTACTGCCTGGAAGCATACTGGCCATCCTTGCGTTACTGTGTCTAGCCGCTTGGAGAAGTTGGCAACTGGCCTTCAGATGCTGCCAAGGTTCTTGGTTAACACTCCTAAGCTTACCCCTTGACGTTCATGCACCAAGTCAAAGTACTTTCAGATGTTTGGGAGGCCTAGGGCTGGAGCTGTTAGGAGCTTTTCTTTTATCATATAGAACACTTGTTGGCATCCAGCAGTCCAAAAGTTCCCTGTCTCATTCAGAGGTTTGGCTATGTGTCAAAAACTTCGAATCCTAATGCAGCAGAACATTGCCATCCCTAGAAATCCTTGAAGCTGTCTCCTGGTAGCTGGCTCAGCTACCCTGGCTCAGCTACCCTGGCTAAAGCTTCTCTGCTGTCTGGCAACAGGTTTCATTGTCCCTTTGATAGTTTGGATCCTAAATATTTTACAGTAGGTTGTGAAATTTGTGCTTTTTTCTTAGAAACCTTTTATTCCCAGCCTGTCAGAAAATTCAGAGTTACAATAATATTGTGATCAGATGCTGCTTCTGATCTTCTGACAAACAAAATGCCATCTACATATTGCAGGAGTACTCCATCTCAGAGTTGGAGTTCCTTCAAGTCTTTTGCAAAATTTCCTCCAAACAGTGTAGGAATATTTTTAAATCCTGAGGGAGCACAGTCCAACAATATTGCCTCTTTACATTAGTCCTAGGATCTTCCCATTCAAAAGCAAGTAATTCCTGAGACTCAAGATTTAACAGCACATCATAGAAGGTAGCCTTGAAATCTATTAATAGCACTGTAAGCCAACAAAGATCTCCTGACAGGTAGTGAACAATGTATATGGGTTTGGCATCATTGGGTATATGTCTTCCACTATTTGATTGATTGCTCTCAGATCCTGCACAAATGAGTATTCTTTTTTGTGGGGGTTTGTACTGGGCTTTGAAACAGGCAGGATAGGGGTGTTGTATAGAGACGGGCAAGACCAGATCAGATGGTGTTTAAGAAGAGTCTATTAATGTCCTATGCCCTTGCTACCCTCCGTTTTTAGGGTATTGTTCCAGGTTTGGGGCCTTTGGGTTGGGGTCCTTCATGTTGAAGTGAATTCTTCCCTGGACTGGCTCAGCCATTCAAGCCCTTCCCAGCATCCTCGCCCCATACCTTTAGCTTAACCTTCAGGAAGATGTTCTTGGGGATTTCAGACTGGACCTGTTCTCCCAAATGTAACAGAGCTTACCAGAGGGTATAGGCATAGCCCGGAGGGACTTTGATGTTTAGACTTCCTGCTGATAAAGTTGCTTGGTGTGGTAGTTTGAGAATATTTTATGAATCCCCAAAACAGAAAGATTATCTTGTAAATTAATCTATTCCTCTGGATGTGAGGCTGTTTGACTTCATTAAATTCAGCTGAGGCGCCTTTGATTAGATTACTTGATAAGATCACTTTAGGGCTTTTGACTGGGCTATGTCAGTAAGGCATGATTCAAGTTGAGTCTCTACCCCCTTGCTGATCTGATATAAACTGAAACACAGAAAAAGATTCACTCAGACAGACACAGGAAGAGAGAGCACTGCCATTTTTGATTCTGCCATGTAACAGAAAGGAGAGGTTCAAACAGCTGAGGCCCCGGGTAGAGAGAAGCCATTTGCCTGGTAGCTTGCAGCTAAACTGGGAAAAGAGTGAACAACCAAGACTAATACAGGAGGCCCAGAAAGAAACAAGTCCTATGCCTGGAGAGAGAGGACTACAGAATCACTTAAGCACAAAGCCTGCAAAGACTAAGCCCACATAGCAGCCCAAGAGGAAAGGGTGAGCCCAGAGGGGAAGGCTGAAACCTGGGAAGAGATTGGCAGCTATATTGCTTCACCACATGGCAACACACCAGGATCAACCACAGCTGACTTTGGTGAGAAAGCGCTTCTAATGGTGTCTTGATGTGGACTTTTCATGGCCTTGGAACTGTAAGATTTTACCCCAAATAAATCCTCTTTATTAAAGTCAATTGATTTCTGGTAATTTGTATCGGCAGCCCTTTGCAATTTAAAATACGTGGGCATTTAATTTGATTAGTAATTCTCATCCAAGTTGTGGCACAGGACACTCTGGCATATAGAGAAAGCTGTGTTTTAAGCTGGTGTTCCCCAGAGACCCCAGTGACTGCTACAGTCTTTGAAAGAGGTTTACCTTGTTGGTTTTTAAAATTTGAAACAGAGTAAGTTTTTCCAGTATTAATTAAAAAGTCTATAAGCTTCTTTCCTACCAACACAGACACCAGGGACTCCTCCTGGGCACTGCTGATATGGGTGTTAAGTTGGAAGGTACCCCTGGACCCCATCAGTCCTGGTCACTTTCATCCCCTGCAAGTTTGGGGCATTTGGTAGGTAGGATTATGAGGTGCCCAAGGCCCACTTTTCCTGGGGAGATTTGGACCCTCTCACTTCCAGTGGCCCCCTTCCTTGCAATATGTACATTCTTGTGGCCCAAGGGGACATGTGAATCTCCAGGCAGTCAGGGGGGCCCTGGGGACTTTCCCTTCATTGCCCTTCACTCATGAGGGTTTCCCTTCTTGATCTGGTCAGACCTTGATTGATAGACGTCCCCAACAAGGCTGCCTGATGTTTCATTTGTTTCTCCTGAAGCTGGTCCAGGTTATTGAAAACCTTGAAAGGAATCAAAACCAACTGAGACATAGGCATCCTAATCCTCCTTCTAAATTTTGCATTAAGTTTTCCTTTTTTTTTTCCTTACGTCCGGAGCACTTTGGCTGATTAGTATTAAATAGTCTCACATTATCTGGATGCTGAAGATCTGGATCAGAGTCTTGAACGTCCTTTCAAGAAAAATGGACGGATTCTCTTTGGACCCTATTGCACTTCTTGTACTTTTCGAAGGCTTTTTGGTTTGGTACCTCTTTCTGCATGCCTACAATAAGACATCCTTTATAATGGTCTAACTTAGCATGACCTTGCTCATTAGGGTCCCACTGTGGCTCTGCTACTGGAATGCTAGAGCAGCTGCTACCTGGAATGGATTGTTAGGCTGTAATTCATGCAGTATATCAACTTCCTGCTGGGATTTTTCAAAAATCATTTTACATTCCTTGAGAGTTAGAAAAATGTTTAGAGGAGTTTGAGTATCAGCCTACATGTGGTTATGGGTATCAAAAATAGACGTAAAGAGATTCTCTACCTTTTTAGGGTCATCCCGATAAAGCATTTTATTTTTCCAGGTATATAAATCAGAGGTGGAGATATAAAGTAATATTATAGGTTTTCTCTCGTCATCTAGTCCAGGCAGAACTTGTCTGAGTAGAAATTACCCTGCCTAGGGTTGAGCATTTCCCCAGCCTAATTGAATACCCTGATGGGAGTGGGGTGAGAAGACCATTCCTTGCTGACTAGCTGGCAGAGGGGGATATATGAATGACCTGGCTGATGACAGAAGAGGATCATTTTCTATTTGTCCCCCAGAATATGAAGGTGGTAGAGGAACACAGGAAAATCGAAGGTGTGATAAAGACAAATCATCCTCAGGATTGGAATCCTGCAATACTTGTTGGGCCAGGGATGGAGGCCTTTGTGACCTTTAATTGAATCTTGTCCTGAATCCTGACTCTGAGGTTCCTCCCCCTGAACCATAATCTTACAATTTTTTTCTGTAAATTATTATTTTGGTACAAGGACATAAAAGATTGAACATACAGTGTTTCATCCCATTTTCCTTCCCTTTTACCATACAAATCCAACTGTAATATAGTACTATAGTCAAGAGATCCATTTTCTTGCCATTGTTCCCGAGACTGTCACTTAGACTAGGACCAGGCCATATTACAAAAGAATATCTTCTTTTCTTTTTCTTTTTCATACGTTCACAACCTAACAAAGGCCAATTATCCAACATATATTTCAAAGGACTGCAGTCAAAAGTACTATTAAAATTTCTCATGGTTATGACTTTTCAGTGCTCTAATAAAAGATTTCACAATATAATAAACCAATAAGTCAGAAAAACCACAAACCGAGAATGAACACTTCAGCAACTAACTCTGATAAGCCTTAGGGTCTGCATCCTGTAGCCAGAAAGGCTTAAATAAATTGGGGCTCCAACTCATAATCTTAATTAATAGCTGAAACTCAACGTAGGACTCTAACCCACTATTAGAACCAAAGTGGGACTCTAACCCAGAGCGAACATGCTTCAGCAAAAGGATAGGCACAAATACAAAGTTACTCACCCAAAAGACATCTGTTCCTGAAACTGTTTCTCCTTTCAAAATGAAACTGCGTGGTAGGGTCTGCTACACCAGTAGGAATATGGAAAAATTCCAATCATCAATTTTCTATCTGGTCTAGGTTCACTCAGGGTCAATAACTGAAAAATTCTATCCTGCAGATGCACAGAGCCTTGGGCAAGGGGTTCTGAGACCCTTTTCTTCCCATCGAGGTCTCTAAATTATTACCAATCAGTTGCCCAATGTGAATAGAAGACAATACCATGATATCAAGATTTCAAGAGAGACAGAGTTTATTGCAAGACAGCCACTCAGAGACAGGAGTAAAACTCAAATCTGTGCCCTCAAACTAAAAGGGTAGAGGATTCTTATTTGACCTGGAAAGGGTTGGTTTAGGGAGATGATGCAGGATGGCACGAGATGATGTAGGTCTAGAGGCAGGGTTAAGTGGAGCATGCACGGTGGAAGATCATGCCTGCTCATACACTGCATGATCAAAAATGGTGACCTTAGCATGATGAAGGGCAGAGATTTTAGTATGAAAATTAAGGATAGGTAACTTTAGGTCAGAATTTTGTTCCTTTGCACATGTGCAGGTAGAGATATCAAGAATTATCTGATTGTGTCCAGTTTGAACCATCTGATAAGATAGAACAACAGGAACTGTGCAGGATAAGGTGTTACTAAGGACTGGGGTGACTGCCAGGGCCACCACCAGGGCATGGCTGTGATAATCAAAGGGAATGGTTTAGTAGGCAAGACCAGGGGCTTGTAGGCAGTTTCACCTTTATGAGCTTCCATTTGCTTCAAGCTCCAGGTAAAAGGCAAGCTTTCATTTTGTCACCAATTTTTTTTAAATTATCTATTGCATTTCCAATCCTGAAGTAGATACTGAGGATACAAAGATGAATAAAATTTTGCTTTTAGGTGCCTCATGGTGGGAAAGTCAAACAGGCACACATTTAAATGATACACAGTTTGAAAACTAATAGAAGTATGAATAATATGCATGCCAAGGTCATGGACTGTCTTTAGAACATGATGGAATCTGTATTAGTTATTGGTTACACAACAAATATTCGCCCCAACACTTAGCAGCTTAAAACAATAAACATTTATTATCTCACATAATTACTGAAGATAGGACTCTAAAAGTGGCTTAGCTGGGCGATTCTGGCTTAAGGTCTCTCATGAGGTTGCAGTCAAACTGGCAGCTGGGGCAGCAGTCATCCAAAGCTTGACTGAGGCTGGAGAATATGCTTCCAAGATGGATCACTCCACATGGCCATTGACAGGAGGCCCCAATTCCCAACAGTCTGTGGCTGAAAACTTCAGTTCCCTGTCACATGGTCCTCTTCATAGGACTTCTCACAGCACAGTAGTTGGCTTTTCCCAGACCCTTTATATGACCTGGCATCAGAAGTGGCATCGCTTATGCAGTATTCTATTGGTCACACAGAACAATTGTGATAAAATGTGAGAGGAGACTATATATGGTCATGAATATCAAGAAGCAGGAATTACTGGGGACCATCTTGAGAGCTATCACATTCTCCATGGACTCTTTCCAGAAAAAATTACCATAGACCATGGGTTAAGAAACCCTTTTCTAATAGAGGAACAAATCTATAACCATGCTAAGAATCCCAGAAAGCTTTCACAAAAGAGATAAGTTTAATCACAGTCTTGCAGAAAGAGAGGTAATTCAATCTATATGATATAGAGAGGTGGGCATTCCAGGTATGTCAAACAGGAAAAGCTACATATATAAACAAAAAATTTCATTGTATTTGGGAAACCACAAATAGCCCAATACCACGCTAAAGCATAGGGAGAGTGAGGGATGCAGTCCTGAGCCAACTCACCCTCACCTTTAAAAACCAAGCTGAGGAGGACGACTTTTATTGTTCACTGTGGAGAGCCATAAGTAATGCAAGAACCAGGCCTACATAATCCAATTAGTATTTCAGAAAGATTATTCTCTTCATGATGGGAAGCAGAGAGGTCAGGTGGAAAGCTGTTATGTGAGAATGGAGATAAGGATCCTTAAGAATGCAAGCTGGGGCATGAGCAGTGGGAATGGGAAGGAGAGGTCATTTTCAAGGGATCTTTAGGATGTAAGCTATCTAGGAATTTGCAGATTTGAAGTGGAAGATGAAAGAAAATAAAACGTGAATGAATCTTTTGAGTTTATGATTTGGACAACCAGGGAAGTAGAATTAGAAGAGGATCTCTCTGGGGAAGCGATAAAGTATAAATATGAATTTGAGGTATCTTTGGAACATGCAGGTAATGTATTTAATAAGTATTTTCCAAAGCATGTTCACTGGGAAACTAGTCATGCGAGTTTTTAAAAAACAGGATTTCATGCTTAAATAGGTTTAGAAATACTGCCAACATTATTCCCTTTTGGAGATTTACAATGCACATCTAAACATTAAGGATATCAAATATATTAAAGATTTTTTTCCCAGTAAAGAGGCACATTTATTTTAAGGCAAAGTTTCCCAAATTCATTTGACAATACAACCTTCCTTTTGCTCAATACTTATATATATTCAAATCTAGCACTCTAGATAATAGTTTATAATTTCTACAATTTACAGTGTGCCCTAGTCATCACTAAATGTCCAACAAAAATTAGCAACAATGATAATCCAATAAAGCAGTTAACATTTTTGCTTAGTTTCACATTAATCATAGTGAAGACTTCATGAATCAACTTACAAAGAAAATCAAACTGATTTTTTTTTATTCTTTAGTTATTTCACTCACAATTCTATCTATTGGAACTAATATACAATAATGTTTTTAACCACTTTAACCACATAAAATTTTCTACTTTGAAAAAAAAAAATGTATCCTGGCTGAAAAACTGACCCAAATTCAGTCTGATACAACAGTTATCTGTGGCTGTATAACAATTGTTTGTCCCAAAGAACTGTACCATATTGAGGTTACAGAATGGGAGATATCAAGACCTTGATGATGGTGATGATGTTTCAGCCAGGGGTCTGCAGCTGGGTGCTGATGGTGAGAGGCTGACAACAGGCTGACATCATGTGTCCCCAGTGGGTTCTGAAACCCTATCTGTAAGCCGAGGAGAATTTTCAGCAAGGCTGACTGCAAAGCTGAAATCCACACTGATGCCTGAAGCTAAAGAGAAGGTGTTTCTTTACTTTTAAACAAAACAGACATTGAAAATTAACTGGGGGAAAATAATTTGCCTCCAGCATATTAGATTTTAAGCTTCTGAAGAGTTTCAAATTATAGCCCCCAATGGCCTAGTATGTTATGTCAGATCCAAGCATAATTAAATATCTACCTGGAGAAACAATAAATGTGGTGGTTAAGAATACAGCTCTGGAGAAGATTAGACCTGATCACCATCCTGATTTTGCTTTTTATTGCTCTTGAATTTTGCAAGTTACTTAAACTTCTTGAGTTTGTTTTCCCACCCATAAAATGAAGAGAATAATGGCTACCTCATAGGATTCTGAGAAAATTGAAATGATGACACATCCTTCAGTTAATATTAACTATTGTTATTATCAACAAAAAAGGCAATCCTACATATCATCTGGCTCATTTTAGTACAAAAATATATAGACTTCATAGTGATTTCAAAATAACGATACTGCCTTAGATTTTAATCAGGTTTTGGAGTTTGTAGGCACTTGCACACCACTGAGTCCATTTGATAATAAAGTACACTTCTCCATGAAGAACCATGTCAGCGAAGCTGTATTCAGCCACTGGTGGAAAACGGGTAAGCACAGTGAGCCAGGCAAGCTCAAGACCGACAGCCATTAGTGAAAATAACAGATGGTGTCTCGTTTTTTGCTATAGGCAAAGAGCCAAATGACATGACTAAATAGAAAGACAGCCCCACAGGACTGCCTTTGGGCTCCTACTGAGCACAGAATCTGAAAGGCAGGGACATTTTTAATAACCTTTCTTTGACAAGCTTAAAACCATTTAATGCCTAAACCTGTCATACACATCCAGCCGGGAGAACAGGCCTCCAGAGAAAACCGCACAGCACATAGTCTCACCTCCCTGTGAAAAAATAAAAATTGCACACACATAAAAAAATTTTAAAAAACAAGATTATGCAGCAAGGTCATCAAATACAGAATTTCCATTTAAATAAAAACAGTCATTGCCCCTCTCAATGGTTACCTTCAAGACCTCATCTCTATTCTTCACTGAATGAAAAGTTGAATTTCTGTCCAGTTTTATTCAAATAAAACAATAAAGTGTTCACGTCTGCTTTAGCTGTGATTTTAATTCAGTCTAATTAGAAGGAAATGCATTATAAATTATTATGTGTTGAACGTCCACCAAAAAAATTAAATTAACTCATAATTCTTTATATATTGGGTTTTACTTTTTCATCAAGCCAAATGAAACAGCAAGTAAGTGATTGATTCTGTTTTAACAGCTTCTGAAGTCAATGGAAAAAATCAGTAATCAACATGATTAAAAATCTTCATTATTTTCTCTATTGTAATATTCTGGAGAGGTGAGCCAGTAATTCTGAAAAAAAAAATTCATTATTGCAAATTTACCTAATAAATTATATTTGTTTTCCAATGTGTCAGCTAGTAAGAGTATTAGTGTGGGCATGAATTTGATTTTCCCTTGAGTCCATGGCTTCATCTTGTCCCAGCTGTTCCATTTTCTTCTCATCACCAAATGGTTTTATTGTAATAACTCTCTGTGGCTTACTTTTCTATGGCTTTATATGGATACAAGCACTTCAGAGATATTTTAATGCTGAGGATTTAAGGTTTGCATTTAAATCCTGCCTTAAATATACATGAGAGTAAGGGAAGAAAGCAAATACAAAATACAGTTTGAAAAATATCATTTTACTATTACTTATAGCTCTATATGTGAAACACACTGATTTACAAGGGTGGCAATAAAAAAAATCATCCCTAAGTTACAGCAATTTTTAAAATTTGTTTCATTTTACCAATTACTGAAATTAAACTGAAATAAAATAGTTACACTCAATGCTATTTCTAGAAAGACCCAGTGTAACCAATGTATAGTTTTCCTTTTAAATCATTCATGCCAAATACATTATTTCAAACTTGAAATATATTCTTATTCCTAAATTCAATAAGACTAAATTTCATGAAGGAGGAACTACTCCTTATTTACCACTATTATTCCGTGGAATCCATGCATAGTGGGTGTTAAGGACTGTTTGTTGAATATGTAAAGTAATCGCAAAAATTAGATAGCACTGTATGAGCACAGTGAAACAACTGAAGCAAGTTAAAACACTTTCTCCAGGCCATACTGGAATAAGTTGGCAGTTGAAAAATGTGAATCCCAATAATGGCAAGGAGAAATATTCAAGCTCTTTCACTCACCGGTGAGATTCCCTGAAACCCTAGCCTTTTTTTACTCCTATCCCCTCTGTAGCAGTTTGAGATTATTTAGGAATCCCCAAAAGAGAAAGATTATGTTTGTAATCTGTTCCTCTGCATATAATACTCTTTAATTATATTAAATTCAGTTAGGGACCTTTGATTAGATTACCTGTTAAGATTGCTTTGCAGGCTTTTTTTTTAATAAGCTTTTTTTAAATGATTCATTTAACTAATTTATTTCTCCCCACCCCAGTCTTTGTTAGCACTTGCTATGACTGCTTGTCTTCTTTGTTCCCTTAGGAAGGACCAGGAACTGAACCCAGGACCTCCGATATGGGGGAGAGGTGCCTAATCCCTTAAGCCACCTCTGTTCCCTGCTTTGTTTCTCTCATTATGTTCCTCCTCCTGTGTCTCTTGGTGTGTCTTCTTGTTGCCTCATCTTGCCACGCCTGCCTGTTGTGTCAGCTTGCTGTCTTGCCCATCTTCTCTAGGAGGCACCAGGAACCTCTCTTTCCTGTTTTGTTGTATCTCTCATGGTGTTTTTCTTCTTGTGTTTTTTTTTTGTGTGTGTCATCTTGTATCAGTTTGCAGCGCCTGCCCGTTTATGCCAGCTAGCTCTTTTCCTTAGGAGGCACCAGGAACCGAACCACAGACCTCCCATGTGGTAGGTAAGAGCTCATCCACTTGAGCCACATCTGCTTCCCTTTGAGGGCTTTTTGATTCGACCACATCAGTAAGGGATAACTCAAGTTGAGTCCCCACCCCCTTGGTGGGTTTGACATAAATGGACACTCACACAGACAGACGGACTCTCACACAGACAGACGGACACACAGGAAGGCAGAGCTCTGTCATTTTTGATCTGCCATGTAACAGAAAGGAGAAGGCTCAAACAGCTGAAGCCCTGGGAGAGAGGAGCCATTTACCTGATAGCTCACAGCTGACCTTGGGAAGAAAGCAGGACAGTCAAGACTGATATAGGACACCCTGAGAGGCAAGCCCTATGCCAGCCTGCAGCTGAGATCAGGAGGAAGCAGAGCCGCTGAGCCTTTAAGTATGTGAAAAACACCAATTTACAAGGTGGCAATAGAAAAAAAAAATCACCTTGGTAACAGCAATTTTTATAATGTATGTTTCATTTTACTGATTACTAGAATTCCTCTCTCAAGAGGAAGCCCAGAGGGGAAGGCTGAAATCTCACAGAGATGGTCCACCATCTTGCTTCAGCTGCCATGTGCTTTGGTGAGAAAGTACCTATTATGGTACCAGGAGCTGGACTTTCCATGACCTTGGGACTTTCCATGACCTTGGGACTATAAGCTTTTACCTCAAACAAAGACCCTTTATAAAAGCCAACAAAGTTCTGGTACTTTTCATTGGCACCCCTTTAGCTGACTAATATACTACCCTTCCTTTCAAACCTTTCAAATGATGCCTAAGGTGCCTCTTCCACACTTCTGAAAAACCCAGGACATCCTCAGCTGTCCTGATACCCCACCTCATGAAACCAAATAATCATTCTGTTGATGTCACTCTTTTCAGCTAAAAGGTCTCCAGGTTGTTTTGCTGACATTGCTGCTTCTGGTAGAGGCAATGCAGTAAATGCTCAGAAAATGAATGTTGAACAAATGCTTTTGTATGCAGAAATATAAATTTTTTAAAAATCATTTATCCATACTGTGAATCTTGGAAAAGCAATTGTCAAGGAACTTGTAACCAAACTGATTAAGTTAGGACAGGCTAATTTTTTGTTCATACATATAATGATTCCAACATCAACTGAGAATACATGCTGTTCCACGAAGATGCAATAGCACATCCCATTTCAAGGAATTTTAGGCATGAGTTATCTACAGGTTGGCTGTCTCCATATCAGTTTTCACTGTAAACTGCTCAGCACTAAGGATTACTTTGTTAAAAATAAAGTGAAAAATAAACATTAAAGTAAATGTTCCTCCTTTGTCCTTATTCTGACTTTCAAAATCCTAGTTACACTCTAGGCCTTCCTCAATTCTTTATGTCAAGATACACTTTCACTTATGGACTCCATAGTATTTAAATATAGTACTTATAATGGGCTAACCTGAGTTACAATAATGCTTTCTCCCTCACTAGATTTTAAGTTCCCTTAGGGCAGAGCAAGGCTGTATTGCCCTGTATTCATCTTAGTAGCTCTTAGTTTAGCACACTGCCCAGCTGTATTGACTAATAAGGTAAATTTATAAAGGTATCCAACAAGAACCACAATTTTCTGACTCAAAGTCCATTGTCTTTTCTAGTCTATGGTCAAACTCAGGGAATACAATAGGTATAACACACTCCTTCAGTGTCTACATGTATTGACCTTATAAATTAGTTTTCTATACTCACAATTTTTCCACCTAGTATAACAGCATTGCCATGATGGGTAAACTATAAATTGGCTTTACTCAGGAAAGATAGAGTTTTACTTTGCTAAAAGCTGCTGAGAACAATATGCCAGAATATGTGTTGGCTTTTATAATGGGAATTTATCAGGTTAAAAGCTTACAGTTCTGAGGCTGTGAAAGTGTTCAAATCAAGGCATCATCAGGAGATGCTGTCTTAACCAAGTTGCAGATGTGAGCAACCAGGCACATGGCAATATCATTTAAAGATACTTTCTCTTCAAGTATGATCAGGCACATGGCAGGGCATAATAGCAGCAGTAGCTCATCTCTTCTGGCTTCTCTCTGTCTCTGCAGTTTTTTTCCCTGTGAGTCTGCAGAATTTCAGTCCTCCATTTGTAAAGGACTCCAATAAGAGGATTAAGACCCATCCTGGGTCCCACAATCTAATCAAGGGCCCTTATCTAAAGCAATCTAATCAAAGGTTCATAATATGTTCAATTTAAGAACATGATTGTCTGGGGTCCACAAAAAAGACTCAGATCAACACAGTATTTATCTTCTGACTCTTTTTTTCCTGTTCCTCTGGAGAAGAGCCCCGACATTTTTTATAAATGTAGATTAAAACTGATCCTTGGACATAATAATATATTAAATTCATTCTTAAAAAACCTCATATATATGTGTATTGTTTTATAATTATGAAGCCAATTCACTCTAATCTTTACCATAACCCTCCACAGGAACTTTTGTTTAATCCATAAATATTTATTGATGACTCATTTTGTGCCAGATACTGTACCAAGTACTGAAGATACAAGAATTAATCAGAAAGAAAAATATTTTGCCTTTACAGAGTTTATGATCCGTTAGGGGGAGCAGCAGGCATGTGGGTTAATTAACAAATAATTCACAAAGCAGAAAATTAAGTGCTGTAATTTTGGAATTATAGAATAATGAAGGGGTATATTTCAGGATGCTTAATCCAAAACAGACTACTTAGCTATGCTCATTTTTCTAAAGATGAAGTCCTGATGGAGAATGGTTATTTTCATTACCATTTAGGTTAATTACAGTTTTAAATAATTCTAGCATTATGGTTATTTCTCCTTATGTTATGAAATAGAATGTCCCAATTTTTATTTATGATTAAATAAAAAATGGATATATTGAACCTAACATGGCATCTGGGACACAGTAAATGTTTTATTGTCTCCAATGTGTCAAACACACTCCTAAGTACATTAACAGGGCATTTTATTTAATACTAACAATGACTCTGTGAAATAAATATTATTACCACCTTCCCCATTTTAAAGATTAAAATACTAAGGCTTATAAAGTTCAAATAACTTGTCTAAGATCACCAAGAGACTAGTTGTGGTATATCCAAGATCTGAAACTTGGTCAAACTAAATTCCAAGTACATGCCTCCTTTTCCCATTTCGCCCTGCTGCCTTCACTATCTCTCAACACTTAACATAGCTCAGATAGTCTTAGGTATTCACTTTTTGCAGTATAGAAGTTTCTAGAGGGTTCTGAACCTATTTCTGATGATTATACTTATGTTTTCCTTTGCTACATACAAGAGGTATTTTACCTTTTATTCTTCCTGGAGTGATCACAAGCCTTTTGAAAATAAGAGGAGAATTCTTTCAATTAAAAGATTTAGAATACCAGGTAAGGCAAGTGCAGTGGTTGTAGTTGGAAGGCTGGTTAAAACACTAAAGAATATTTTCAGGATATCAGACACCTCAAAGGGTTTGCAAAGCTATGTAATAGATCTTTCAGCTAAATGCTTACATTAGTTAAAATCAGTATAGCTTTCTGGTTAAAAACATAAGTCATGGAGCTTGACTTCATATAAGTTTCTTAATCTCTAAGTAGTAAGTTTCTTAATGTCTTTGAGTCTAACTACCTTTTTAAAAATAAAATGGATATAATAGTAGCGTCTGCTTCATAGGGTCTTATAGGGATTAAATGTGATAAAACATATTGAGTACAACACACAGTTCTTGGCACAAAGAAAAGTTCAATAAATGTTAATCAACAAAAGTCCCAAGAGCAGTAGATGATTGTGGGAATATGGCAAAGTAGGGAGTTCCAGAACTCAAAATATCTGTTAAACAGGCAAGACTACCTGAAACAACTATTTCGAAACTCCAGAGGCTAAAAGAAACTTGTACAGCAACCAGTGAAGAGCAGAAGGAAGAGGTTGATAAATTACTGTAAAGAACAGTAAATTGCTCTGTGCCCTGTGGCTAAATGTGCCCATACCCTACTCTCATGGCAGGCCCACATGGGGCCGAGCCCCTGAGTAGCTTGCTGGAGACAGAAAGGGACGTAAAAATCCTCTTCCCCAAATCCAGGGTGGGCATGGCTGGTCACAGATCATGGCTTTTGATTAGTAAATGGATAACTGGGGACCTGGATCTGTGGGCAGCCATTGTTTCAGTCCATCCTGGACAAATGTGGTGGCAGCCACCATTTCAACCTGCCCCTGACAGGGCCAGCAGCAGTGGAGACGTAAGGATGCTGTGCTTCCTCAGGTCTGTGGGGGATAGTTAGTTGAATGGTCATTTGTTGGGCAGGCCAGGAAAACTCAGTTTTGGAGTCATCAGATAATCTTTTCATGCCCTTCCAGAACCTTTCTTCAGGACACTTTGAAGTTGGTCTGCGCCCACTCCGTGGTTGCTGGCACTGTTGTGAATTTTCTCTCCAGGCAAAAGCCGCCTGAGGCAATAAAAGGAGTATAAGAAACTATACTGGCAGAGAGTCTGGAGCAAAGTCCTGCTGGCTTCAAACACCCAGAAGAGAGATGTCTATTTCCTCAGAAACCGGGGTGACAACCAAATTCCTGTAAACAGGTGAACCCCAAAAGAAGTATTAAGCAAAACAATCCTGAGAGGAGGGTTGAAGCTCAAGAAAATCTCCATCCTATCACCAGTTAGTTACAATATCAAGAAACAGACATCTCAGGGAATAAATCCCAGAGTTAGCATTTTAAAATGTTAAAATGTATAGTGTGGGAAGCGGGACTTGGCCCAATGGATAGGGTATCTGCCTACCACATGGGAGGCCCGCAGTTCAAACCCCGGGGCCTCCTTGACCCGTGTGGAGCTGGCCCATGCGCAGTGCTGATGCGCGCAAGGAGTGCTGTGCCACGGAGGGGTGTCCCCCGCGTAGGGGAGCCCCACGCACAAGGAGTGCACCCCGTAAGGAGAGCCACCCAGTGCGAAAGAAAGTGCAGCCTGCCCAGGAATGGCACCACACACACAGAGAAGACGCAACAACAAAAAAAAGAAACACAGATTCCCGGTGCTGCTGATAAGGATAGAAGTGGTCGCAGAAGAACATACAGCGAATGGACACAGAGAGTAGACAACTGTGGGGTAAGGGGAGAGAAATAAATTTTTAAAAAATAATAAATCTTAAAAAAAAGTATAGTGTGTTACAAAAGACTATAAGACAAAGAAACAGGAAGTAATGGCTCATCCAAAGGAAGAGAATAAAAATGCAGGAAAATACCAACAAATAAGATCAGAATTTAGACACACCAAACAAAGCCTTTTTTAAAATGATCTTTAAAAATGCCCAAAGAACTGAAAGAAAACACAGAGAAAGAACTAACAGATATCAGAAAACAATGAGTGAGCTGTATGAGAATCTTAGTAAAGAACTAGGAATTTTAAAAAGGTACTAAACAGAAATATTGGAGTTGAATTTACTTAGTTTTAGGGAATGCCAAGTTTGGTGCAGCTGTAAAGAAGTTGCAGCACCTGGAAAGACTTTTGTGGATCAAAAAAATCCATTTGCACATTACTAGACAGCAAAAAAATTTTTAGATCTGTTTTGTAATTGAAAGAATACAACAGTATACCAATAAACTTCTCTGTTGTAACACTTCCAAATGTTGTCTATTAAAATATTTGATGAACAAAAATAAAGACCACAATAACTGAATTAAAAATATCCAGGAGAGTTTAAGAGCAGATTAGAACTCACAGAAGAAAGAATCAATGAACAAAAGACAAAATAGTTGAAATGAGCCAGATTGAGGTACAGAAAGAAAAAGAAATTATCAAAAGCAAAAGTAGTTTAAGACACAACTGGGACCCCAAGAAGCATGGCTATATATGCATTATGGGAGTCCCAGAGGGAGAAGAAAGAAAGAAGGGATCAGAAGGAATATTCAAAGATCTAATGAGATAGAACTTTCCAAACTTAGCAAATGTGCACATCTAGAAACTCAGAGAACACCAAACAAGATAAAAATGAAGAAAAATACACCCCATCATGTACTTATCACACTGTTCAAGGCAAAGGATAAGGAGAGAGTTCTGAAACCTGCAAGAGAAAAGCAACATGCTACATAAAAGGGAGTCCCAATTAGATTAAGTGCCTATTTCCCATCAGAAAACATGGAGGCAAGAAGGCAGTGGGTTGAAATATTTAAAGTGCTAAAAGAAAAGAACTGTCAGGCAAGAATTTTATATCTGGTGCAATTCTTTCAAAAGTGAGGGAGATATTTTCAAACAAACAGAAGTGCACTGAGTTACCACCATGATATGTTCCCTATAAGCAAGTCTAAAGGGAGTTCTTCAAACTGAGAGGAAAGAACACTAGACAGTGATTCAAAGGGACATAAAGAAATAAAGACCTGTGGTAAATGTAACCATTTGGGTGATTTTAAGTGCCAGTATTATTGTAGTGATTGTTTGGTATGTAAATCCACTTCTTACTTCCTACAGGTACTAAAATGAAAACTCAATAAAGTAACAACAAATCTATGGTTTTAGACATATGATGTACAAAGGTATAAGTGGTAACAAGTACCAAAAAAAGATGGGGGGACAGAGGAATATAGGAAAAGTATATGTGCATACTATAGAAGTTAATTGGTATCAAACCAAATATGATTGTTATATATTTAGGATGTTACATTTTAACCCCATGGTAACCACAAGGAAAATAGATGAAAAATATATCCAAATAGAAATGAGGAGCTACTCAGTGTGGTACAACACAAAAATTCAAATAAATATAAAAGTAGGCATTGAATAAAGTATGGTACAAAAATAAGCTATAAGATTTACCATGCACACGATAACCAAAAAAAAAAAAATTGGGATAGCTATACTAATAGTAGATAAATGTACTTAAAGTAAAAAACAGCTATGACAGACAAAGACAGTCATTATATAATGATAAAGGGGACAATTCAAAAAGAAGATGTAACAATTATAAATTTATATGTACCTAATAGCAGAACCCAAAAGTATATGAAGCAAATAATCACATATTTGAAGGGAGAAATTAATGATTTTATGTTAATTGTAGGAGATTTTAATACACCACTTTCAATAATGGATAGAACATCTAATCAGAAGATCAATAGAGAAATACAAGACTGGAATGATACTCTAAACCAGAGGTTCTTCACCAGGGGTCCATGGACCCCCAAGGGATTTGTAGAAAGATTTCAGTGGGTCCATGAGCTTGAATTGAAAATTAAAAAAACATTACTTTTGTGGGAATGTGTTGGTGCATGTAATAGTTAGGCTAATGTGTCAACTCAGCCAGGTAATTGTGCCCAATTGTTTAGTCAAGCAAGCCCTGGGCTAACTAATACGAGGATATTTATGATCTTAGTCACCATTGACTTTACTGCATGGTAAATCATAGATAGCTGGTTACAATTACATCAGTCAGAGAAATTAGCATCAGCAATGAGTGATGCTTTATCCATTCAGTTGAATGCCTTAAAAGGGGAAGTGATTCCAGCATTGAGTGAGAATTTCACAGCTCACTTTTGGACGGCCGATGTCTCCCAAAGCTCAAGAACCTTCATGGGACTTTCATTGGAGCCCCTGGTTGCAGACTGCCTGTGGAACCTGGACTTGTGGATCCCCAAGGTCACATGAGACTCATAAAATCACATACTATTGACAGATATCTCTTGTTGATTCTGTTTCCTAGAGAACCCTGGCTAATACAGTTTGGTATCAGGAGTGATGGTTCTTGAAGAACAGGGTCTCAAACATGGGGTGTATGAGGTGGTTCTGGGAGTTTTGCAATTGGCTCTCTACTCTAATTGGACTCAAGGGTACTGACGACTCTCTTTCCAATAATGAAGAGGATGCTAACAGTCCATGGCAGAAGTTGGCAATCAAGATATGCAAAATATCATCACTGTATTTCCTTACTTCCATGCTTATAAGAAGCAAGGATCTGGGTGAGATTGTTTTCAACACCTTAACAGAGTTTTGTGGAGTCAAATAGTATAATGATGTTGACTGGCTCCTCCTAGATACTCTGGATACTGTTACAAAAGAAGGAGATGAATTAAAGGCTTCAAATTTGAAACTTAAACACCACATGAATGTTGCAAACGTTTCTATGTGTGCTCTGAAAGAAGATCTTGTCTCCTGTAGTCACAGGCTTGAAACATCTGAGAATTAAACTCAAGACTCTCATTGTACGAGTAGCAGTGTTACAAAGGATGCTAAAATCTCAGGGTTTTTGCACTTAAAGTGAATTCATTGATTGGAAAAGAGTGGAACCCAGAGAATTGGGTTGGAGACATATGGGATGATGATAATATTGGTGCAAACACTGGAACCCTGAACTCTGCTGAGACTTTACCAGATAAGCCTGCAATGGCCTGCCCTTTGGAAACCACACCTTGTCAACCTCAGACAGCTCCATTCCAAACTCCTTTTGGCCTTTCTATGTGCAAGAAGGTGGTGACTCCAATTGCAGCTGCTGTCCCAGATGTTGTATCATTGCTTGAGCAAATCAACAAGTCCCCTGGTACCTGTATGCAGCTGTTGATTTGGCAAATGCTTCTTCTGAAACTACCATTCGTGGACTTACCGAATATCATATCTACTGCCATAGCATTCCACACAGCATTGCTTTTGATCAAGGAACCCATTTCACAGCAAATGATGTGTGGGAATGGACACATGCCCATGGAATTCACTGATCTTACCATGTTCCCCATAACCCTGAAGAAGCTAGATTGATAGAATGATGGACTGACCTTTTGAAGATCAATTATGGTGCCAACTAGGTGTCAATACCTTCCAGGGCTGGGGAAGTTTTCTCCAGGAGGCTGTGTATGCTCTAAATCAGTGTCCACCCTATGGTGCTGTTTCTCCCATAACCACGATCCATGGGTCCAGGAATCAAGGGATGGCAATGGGAGTGGCACCACTCACTATTACCCCTAGTGACTCACTAGGAAAATTTTTGCTTCCTGTTCCTGCAACCTCAGACTCTGCTGGTCTACAGTTTTTATTCCCAAAAGGGAGAGTGCTGTCATCAGATAATACAGCAATGATTCCATTGAACTGGAAGTTAAAACTGCTACCCAGCCACTTTGGGTTCCTTTTACCTCTGAATCAACCATCAAAGAAGGTATCCCTATACCCCAGCCTACAACTGCAAACAGGAGAATTGCATCCATCACCCAAGTGGAATCTAGCACCCTCTCAATACAGAGGTGGAGTGGACATAACCATCCCAGGGTCCACAGAATGGAGGAATAGGGTATGGATTAGAGTGGACTTACTGATATTCTATTCTGGAACTATTATGACTAGTAATGAAAGTAAATGTAGCACTGAGTTGGAGAAAGTGGCCATGGTAGATGCTGAGGGTGGGAATGGGTAGAAGAGATGTGATGCGGGGGCATTTTCAGGACTTGGAGTTGTCCTGTGTGGTACTGCAGGGACAGTTACTGGACATTGTATGTCCTCCCATGGCCCACTGGGTGGATTGGGGGAGAGTGTAAACTATAATGTGAACCATTGACCATGTGGAGCAGCAGTGCTCAGAGATGTATTTACCAAGTGCAATGAATGTCCCATGATGATGGAGGAGGTTGTTGTTATGGGACGAGTGGGGTGAGGGAGGTGAGGGGGCATATGGGGACCTCATATTTTTTTTAATGTAACATTAAAAAATAAATAAATAAAGACAAAGAAATTAAAAATAAACCGTCAAAGAAGGGAATTACTGTACTGGCTAGGGTGATTGATCCTGACTATCAAGGGGAAATAGAACTGCATCTACATAATGGGGGTAAAGAAGAGTTTGCCTGGAATACAGGAGATCCTCTGGGGCATCTCCTGGTATTACCATGTCCTATGATTAAAGTCAATGGAAAATTGCAACAACCTGATGCAAGCAGGACTAACAAAGGCCCAGAATCTTCAGGGCCATTGAATGTTTGGGTCAACCCACCAGGCAAAGAAACACAGCCAGCTGAAGTGCTTACTGAAAGTAATGGAAATATGGAATGGGTAGTATAAGAAGGTAGTGATAAATATGAACTTTGACCATGTGACCAGTTACAGAAATGAGGACTGTAGTGGTCATGAATCTTTCTTCCTTGTTTCATTATGATGATGATTGTACATGTACACAAAAGGAATTTGTCTTCTTCCCCAAACTTCTCCCTTATCATATAACAAGTTGTATCAGTTTCATGTCATAATACTTGAGGATGTCAAGTTTAAGAGTGAATATTATCCAAGAATTTGCACTCTATTCTGTATGGTATTAATGAGTATCTTGTTGTATGCACGAAAGTTGAACATTGTTAGGCGGAAATATATATATATATATGCATGTCTGTTATTATTTTTACTTAGAAACTAAGTATGGTTTAAGGTAATTTGTATGGTTGCCAAGTTGACAAGGGGTGGACTGTGATGATTAGGCTAATGTATCAACTCAGCCAGGTAATTGTGCCCAGTTGTTTGGTCAAGCAAGCTCTGCACTAACTGTAATATAAGGGCATTTATAGACTTCAGTCACCATTGACTTTACTGCAGTGGTAAATCATAGATAGCTGATTACAATTACATCAGTCAGAGAGATTACCATCAGCAATGAGTGATGCTTTATCCAATCAGTTGAATGCCTTAAAAGGGGAAGTGATTCCAGCATTGAGTGAGAATTTCACAGCTCACTTTTGGACAGCCAATGCCTCCCAGAGCTCATCAAAAACCTCATGGGACTTTCATTGGAGCCCCTGGTTGCAGCCTGCCTGTAGAACCTGGACTCGTGCATCCCCATGGTCACATGAGAGACTCTGATTAAAATCACATACTATTGACAGATATCTTTTTTATTCTGTTTCCCTAGTGAACCCTAACTAATACAGTACAGTGTGATTCAGAAATATGTGGACATTAAACAGCATAGCTTTACATAACCAATGGGGTAAAGAGGAAATCAGAAACAAAGTTAGGAAATATCTTGAGATGAATTAAAATGAAAGTAAAATATACTGAAGCTTATGGAGTGCAATGAAGAGAGTGCTGAGAAGGAAATTTATAGATCTAAATGCTTACTTGAAAAATGAAGAAAGACTGCACTTCAGAGAACTAATCTTCAAACTGGAAGAGCTAGAAAAAGAAAAGGTAAACCAGACCCAAAGTGAGCAGAAGAAAGGAAATAAAGGAAATTACTAAGAGCCAAGATAAATGAAATAGAGAACAACAACAACAAAAAATAGAAACAACCAAAAGTTGGTCATTCGAAAATAATCAATAAAATTCAAAAATCTTTAGCTATACTGACAAAGAGAAAAAGAGGAAAGGATACAAACAGAGAAAATCAGAAATGAAAAGGGGGACATTACTACTGACCCACTGAAATAAAAACCAGTATAGGAGGATACCATGAACAACTATATGCCAATAAATTAGATAACCTAGATGAAATGAACAAATTTTTCAAAATGCACAAACTACCTATATTGACTCAAGAAGAAATAGAAGATCTCTCTCAACAAGCCAATTACTTGTAAAGAGAGATTGAGTCAGTAATTAAAAACCTCACAACAAAGAAAAGGCAAGGACAAGATGGCTTCATGTGGGAATTCCACCAAACATTCCAAAAAGACTTAACTCCAATTCTGCTCATTTTTTCCAAAAAATTAAAAGGAGGAAATACTCCCTAATTCTATGAGGACTAATTTACTCATACCAAAGCCAGATAAAGATACCACAAGAAAAAAAAATTGTAGACCAGTATCTCTTATTAATACAGATGCAAAAATCTTCAACAAATACTAGCAAACCAAATCCAACAGTGTATTAGAAGAATCGTACACCATAATCAAGTGGGGTTGATCCCTGGTATGCAAGAGTGGTTCAACATTAAAAAATCAATCAATTAATGTAATATATTACATTAACACAATGAAGGAAAAAATATATGATCACCCCAAATGATGCAAAAAAAGGCATTAGAAAAAATCCAGCGACACTTTTTGATACTTTGAACAGTAGGAATAGAAGAAATCTTCCTCAACATGATAAATGGCATATAAGAAAAGCCTACACCTAAAATCCTACTCAACGGTGAAAGAATGAAAGCTTTCTCCCCAAGATCAGGAACAAGACAAGGATACCCATTATTACAACTGTTATTCAAAATTTTACTGGATTTTCTTGCCACAGCAATTAGATCATAAAAAGAAATAAAAGACATCCCAATTTGAAAGGGTTAAGTAGAAATTTCTCTATTTGAAGATGACAGAAAAGTATGGAAAATCCACAGCAATACTCATAGAGATAATAAATGAATTCAGCAGAGTGGTGGGGTATAAGATCAACACCCAAAATTAGTAGTGTTTGTTCACAAGCAATGAACAATCAGAAGAGATAAACAAAAAAAAATTCACTCATAATTGCAACTAAAAGAATGAAGTATCTAGGAATAAATCTAATCAAGGGTGCAAAGGACTTGTAGACAGAAATCTACTAAAACATTGCTAAAAGAAATCAAAGAAGACATAAATAAATGGAAGGACATGTCATGTTAATAAAGATTTAATACATTAAAATGTCAATCCTACCCAAAACAATCTGTAGATTCAAAACTAGCCCTATAAAAATTCCAACAACTTTCTTTGCAGAACTGGAAAAGCCAATCATCAAATTTATATGGAAGGTTAAGAGGCCCTGAACAGCCAAAGCCATCTTAAAAAAGAATAATGAAGTTGGAAGACTCACACTTCCTGATCTTCAAACTTATTACAAAACTACAGTACTCAAAACAAATGTTACTTGCACAAAGACAGACATATAGATAAAAGGAATTCAAGTAAGACCTCAGAAATCAACCCTCACATTTATGGCCAATTGATTTTCAACAAGAGAACAAAGACCACTCTATTTGGAAAGAATAGTTTCTTTAACAATAGTGCTGGGAGAATTAAGCCTCCATTTGCAAAGAAAGGGAGGACCACTAACTCACACTGTGTTTCAGTTTACCAAAGGGTCGCTGATGCAAAGTACCAAAAATGCATTGGTTTTCAGAAAGGGGATTTATTTGGGGCAAAATCTTGTGGTTTTGAGGCTGTGAAATATCCAAATAAGGCACTATCAGAGGTGCTTTCTCAACAAAGTCAGCTACCATGTGGTGAAGCAAGATGGCTGTTCTCCGCCAGCATTTGAGCTCACGTGAGGGTCCAGGCTCAGGCTTGTCTCTTTCTGGACCCCCTCTTCAGTCTTCAGTTGCTCTGCATTCTTCCTGAGTTTACCTGCAAGTTATTGGGCATATGACTCATCTCTCCCTGGCACTCACCTCCTTGAGCATCTCAGGGGCTTCTCTCCTTGCAGCTCAACTATGGGTGAAACTGGAGTCCTTTCTCTCATATGGCAAGTTCAAACATGGCAGCTCC